>NC_091573.1:27340140-27342640 GCF_042767895.1 Penaeus vannamei
CCTCTCTCTCTTCTCCTTATTTTATATCACTCTTCCTTTTTTTCCACTTCAACCCCCCCCCCCCTTTCCCCTTTTGCCTTTCCCCTCCTCCCCCCTCCTCCCTCCCCCTACCTTTTTTCGCTTGGAGACTGGGAGGTCACATCTTCCCCCCCCCCCCGGCCCTCCCCCCAAACTTCTCTCTCCCCATCCTTGTTAGAAAGTCTTAATGACATGCAAAGGAAAAGCAAGAGTCAATGTTATATTCCTTGTCTCCGGGGGAGCGAGATCTTTTGAAACGGGGTGGTAGTGAAATCGGCGTGTCGTTTTCCGTAGTTTTAAAAAGCGCCACCGTACGGCCTGTGTTTGTTGTGTAATTATGTAGATATACTTTCCCTTTGGGGGCCCCGGTTATGTAAAGCTGATGTTTGCAATCCCCCCAGTTCAATAATTTTTTCCCCGGTGTGTCTATGAACCTGTGCGTTTGCATGTTAATGTTTTATCTGTGCCCCAAAATATTCAAATATTTATTTCATCCCAAACCCCTATATTATTATATACTTCTGTGGACTAAAAAATTTTTTTTTCTTTCCCCAACTTGTTTTTTTTCTAATAGTTTTTTGCTTTCATGAAAATGCTGAATTTATATTCAAAAGGATATGAAACGCATATATAATCTTATTCATTGTTATAATTCAAATAAAAAGGGGTTTAAAGCTATCTAAACACAAAAAAAAAAAACTAAATAAAAAATCATGATAATTAAATATAACTCCTTACATTGCAAAATAATAAGCCTTTCCCCACATACCCCCCTACGTCAATTTCAATAGTTTTTCCCAAAAAAATCTTTCCCCAAACAGAAATTTGAAACCAAAAAATCCCCCTGAAAAATTCCCCCTTTTCCCCAAAAAGATTCAGGCTCACCCAAAAGAGGACAGTGACAATGGGCTCGCGGAAAAAAAGGTTGATGCTGCGGAACTTGACATTAATTTTGGCGAGATAGCTGTGCGTAAAAGGGTGCTGTTGTCATTCAAATACCCCTTTTGGTTATTTGGTTGAGAAAAAATAGTGGGGCCCCTAAGCGGAATTATGGGATGTGAGTGTGTGTGTTTGTGTATGTGTGTTTTATGTATATGCATATATGTGTGTGTGTGTGTGTGTGTTTTTTTTTGTTGTAGTATGTTGTTTTCTTGTGTGTGTGTATATAAAAGATAGATAGATAGATAGACAGATAGATATAGTTATAGATATAGATATAGATATATAGTATTTACATGTAAATATATTTGTATATGATATTTTGTATATATGATATATATTTATATATATATATATATTTATATATATAATATATATATTATAATTTTATATAAAATATATATTTTATTTTTATATATATATATATAAAAAAAACATATGTATGTAAAATAGACAGATAATAGCTACACCCCATATATGTTGAAAGTGTCTGAGAAAACCGGGGGCCCCAAAGCGTCGTTTTTTTGATCATGTGTCGGCTTTTTGATGTCGGCGGAGGTGTTCGTCCGCCGATAGTTCGCTGGCAATGATGAGGCCAGCTTGGTCGATACAGAACTGTAGCGTTTGGTTGCAGTGGTTGGATGAAGGGGGAAGGGGGAGGTTGCGGTGCCATTGAGACGGTGTTCCTTTGTGTGTGTGTGTGTGTTTTGGGGGGTGTGTGTGCGTGTTTTTTGCAAAAAAAGATAGATAGAAAATGGATAACAGATGGTAGACGAAATATAAGGGAAGATACCCCGCAAACAAATATACAGGCAGACAGATAGATAAATGAAAGAGAGTGTGTTTAATATATATATATATATATATATATATATATATATATATATATATATATATATATATATATATATATATATATATATATTTTAAAGATGGAATAATCAACGACCGTTTTTTTTCATGAATAACCTCTTTAGGCCTCCCAGTCGGTTCGTCCCTCGCCGCCATTGCAAGTGAATCCAAGACGGCCGCCCTAACCACTCGTCACGACCCACTCTAAAAAAAGGGAAATTTTCAATTCTAAATCTATGATCATAGAAACAAAATAAGATAAACAAGCAATGAGCACTTTAAACATCCCCAATTTGGAATATGAAAAAATCTAACGAACGAAAAATTAATATTCTCAGAAGTAAAAAACAATATTAATACTACTATAATCAAATCAAACATAATTGCATTCTAATTTCAATGAGATGTGATTAAGAAACGTCGAAACAAAACATGTTTAAGTGGGGAAGGGTGAAGTGGCAGAGATACCCGGAAACACTTTCAAATTATTTTCACAAAGACCAACTTTCTTGTGTGTTTGCATCAAAGTTTGTGTCTGTGTTGCACTGGGTAAAATTTGCAATAATTAGGGCCTGCGTGTGCGTTCGCTTGCTTGTGTCACTTTTACGTGGGGTTGTGGTGTGTCACTGTACTTTGGGGGTTTGGGTTGGGTTGGGGGAGGGGGGTATGTGTCTGTGTGGGTGTGGGTGTG
>NC_091573.1:27360140-27370475 GCF_042767895.1 Penaeus vannamei
CCTGTATTTCCATTTGATCTATATTCAGATCTATATCAATACATATTTTAATGGAGATTATTTAAATTTCTTAAACGTACGATGGAAGATCTATTTACGATTTTGTTGTTGTTGTTGTTGTCATTTTATTGGAAATTCGTTGTTGGATAAAAATCATGGTAATATAACCAGTACCACAAAGTGCTTCATATTTTCATGTTCATATTTTTTCGTTTTACTTTATTGTTATCGCCTTATAATGAATGAATAATTCTTGGACGAGCACGCAAAGCAGAGAAAAAGAAAGAGACACTAACTCTCACGTACATGAATTTTAATAACTCCGTCCTTTTATTATACATAAACAGAATCGAAGTATCATATTACATACGAATAGTTTAAATCTTTATCTTATCTTTTTTGACAAAGAAATTTTGATGAATAACTCAATATATTATCTTTTTTCCGCTCAAGTCGCCAGTAACGGTTGCGTGTAGGTGACAGATGTATGATAATGTTTCATGTTATTCATGCCGTTTTTATTCTTTTTTTTTTTTTTTTTTTTCTAAGTTCTTCTGAAAATTGCCTGAGATTTTCATGTGTAAGATTCATAAAAGAGTCAGTACCGTGATTCATGACAAATATTATGCAGTACCATGTCGATGTCAGTTTGTCATAAGTTATATTATTTTGCGTATCTGTCTATTCACCATTTATCTATCAACCTATTCATTCATTTATCTGTCTGCCCGTTTATCTGTCAATTCATCTCTGTAAGTTTATATATATATATATATATATATATATATATATATATATATATATATATATATATATATATATATATGTATATGTATATGTGTGAATGTATATACATACATATATATAAATATGATTATGTGTGTGTATGTGTGTTTGTGCATGTATATATATATGTGTGTGTGTGTGTGTGTGTTTATATATATATATACGTATCTACCTATCTATTTACCTATCTAGCCATATATGTATATATAGATAGATAGATAGATAGACAGATAGATAGCAATATAGATAGATGCGTGTGTGTTAACATCTTGCTACCTTTCATTTTTCACACAACGCTCGATTTTTGACATAATCAAAGTGCAATTAGACACACGAACAAGCTGTCGTGTAGTTTTTATCTCTTAGTAAGTACAACACTCACAATGGAAAAATTACTTTACTAAGCTTTACAGACATAGCACATTTCAGTGCGTGTATGTGCACACACACACACACACACACACACACACACACACACACACACACACACACACACACACATATATATATATATATATATATATATATATATATATATATATATATATATATATATATATATATATATATGTATGTATGTATGTATACATATATATATATATATATATATATATATATATATATATATATATATATATATGAATATATATATATATATATATATATATATATATATATATATATATGAATTTAAACATTATATATATATATGTATATATACACATATATATACATATATATGCATGTATGGATATATACACTTATACATACATACATACATGCATAAAAATATATATATATATATATATATATATATATATATATATATATATATGTATGTATGTATACATATATATATACATTATATATATATATATATATATATATATATATATATATTATATATATATACATATATATACATATATATACATATATATATATATATATATATATATATATATATATATATATATATGTGTGTGTGTGTGTGTGTGTGTGTGTGTGTGAGTGTGTGTGTGTGTGTGTATGCATATATATATATGTATATAAATATATATATATATATATATATATATATATATATATATATATATATATATATATATAAATATATATATATATATATATATATATATATATATATATGTGTGTGTGTGTGTATGTGTGTGTGTGTGTGTGTGTGTGTGTGTGTGTGTGTGTGTGTGTGTGTGTATGTATATATGTGTATATATATATATATATATATATATATATATATATATATATATATATATATATATATACCTTCTCTAAGAATTATTTCCTAGGAATATTCTACACGCAAAATTACAAATGATGATTATCTTTCCACAGGTCTAACGACCACAGTGAAAAGGGTCTCTGAAATGTCATATTTCCAGCATATATAAAGTACAACGGTTCTCTTCTTCCTCTGAAATCCGATCTATGGTCCTTAAAACATCGAGAATTTTTGCGCATTGTCATTGTCATATGCCAGTCAGCCAGGACCCTTGACATCTTCAAACAGGTGATCATTGTTTTTGTTTTTGTTGTTGTTGTTGTTTTCGTGGAATATCAGTCAGACATAACTGGATATCTTTAAGGATAAATGAGTATATAGGTTGTTGTATGTGTATTGTCTACCTCACAACACCGAATCTATATTAATATTGATATTTGTCACTTTACTTTTAATGCCATTTCCCTTAATCTTGGCATTATCATCACGATTAGTAATAAGAGAAATAGTAGCAATGGTATTGGTATTGGTATTGCATTATCACATTATTATTATCTTGCTAATTTTGTTTTGTTATAAATATTGTAAGGTTCACATCCAGCTTATGGCCAGATGTCATCTGTGAAGGAGGAGCCCGAAATACTCCTGTGAGGCAGGAGAGGCTTAGAGACCAAGTAGGAAGGAACAAAGGGGGTCCCGTTCACTCCTCGAGAAGAAAACAAACAAACAAAGACTGGAAGCTAAAAGAAAGCAATGGATAAACTTCCAGATTATGCGGAAATAGATTGACTATTGCTTCCACATATGCTATTAATCGGGCAGTGCTTTTAAAACAATAAGAGTCCTTTCCATACATATACCATAAAATAGACAGAGAAAGGGGATAGCGAAGTACAAACAGAAGCAGTCACAGGCGAAGAGGCAATAGTAGTAGAAGCAGAGGGAGTAGCAGTAGAAGTAGAAGCAGAGGGAGTAGCAGTAGAAGTAGAAGCAGAGGGAGTAGCAGTAGAAGTAGAAGCAGAGGGAGTAGCAGTAGAAGTAGAAGCAGAGGGAGTAGCACGAAAATAACGAAGTAAAACACGAGTAAGGCAAGTAAAAGCAGCAAGAACGAGTAAAAGCAGGAATAAAACAGGTCTAAAATACGAATGCAGGTAAGTAATAGTTAAAAGCCAGACTAAAACTTAACTGAAATCATAAAAGGAATTGGATAAAAGCAGAAATAAAACGAAAACAGGTAAGTATTAGTTAAAAATAATACTAAAACGTAACTGAAATCGTAAAAGAAAAGATTCAGTAAGAAATGAAAGACTAAAAACAGAAGTAAAAGCAATAAAACAGTAAAAGCAGAAGTAAAAGCAATAAAACAGTAAAAGCAGAAGTAAAAAGCAATAAAACAGTAAAAGCAGAAGTAAAAGCAATAAAACAGTAAAAGCAGAAGTAAAAGGAATAAAACAGTAAAAGCAGAAGTAAAAGCAATAAAACACACATAAAGGACACGTAAAAGAAGTAAAATACAATAAAACAATGTGCATTGGAGTAAGACAACATAAAACTCACTGAAACCTTCATCAAAAGAGATGAATAAAATCAAATGAACTTAGCAGTGAATGGAATACTTCCTTGAAGAGGCTCAGCAATGAAAGAAACATGTGAAACGTGACAACATGACAGCTACTGACTACTGGTATACTTGGGAAACGTAATATTTAAGTAACCAATGCCTTATTGATTCACAAACATTAACGTCCAGCATAAATAAAACCTAGGCAAGTAACAGGAATGGGCTGGTACAACCTTTGGTGATGTTCAGCAGAGAAGAGGGTAATCCAAAACACACAGAATTCCAGTTGACACTGTTTATTGTCATGGGGCGCGGGCAGTCAGAGACTCGTGACGTCACAAGAAAACAGAATCATTTCCAGAAAAAAAAAATACAAATAAAATCCAATTTAATCAGAATACATGATAAAACATAAGATACTAAAATATACACATAAAAACAAACTAAAACACCATAAGAATCCCAAATAAGAAAAATATACGTACATCAATAAAAATCAAACTAAAACATACATAAAGACAAAAAGGACTCCAGTAATAAATAAAAATACAAGGGAATGATATAAAACGACAAAATAAGTATTAAAAACTAATGCCAGAAGAGTTAAAATAAAACTTTTAAAAAATGACTTGGCAGAAAATGACGTGTCATGTCACTGACACCGCGAAATAAGTTAACTCATTATAAAACTGAAATTAGGGCTCAGGGATAAAACGAGAATCTTAAAACACAAAATAAATATATCAAACAAAAAAAAGAACTAGTAAAAAAATTAACAAAAGGTGGTAATTAAAACAATTAAAAGCGGGCAACAGAAAACGGGCACAGGGGTGACCAAAGCAGTCCCACGCAGGGGAAAACCTGGCGCCGTACAAAGTTAAGTGCGAGTGTAACTGGAGTGTGTCGCCCTCTCCTCTGGACTGCAGACCACACTCCACAAATCCTCCCATGCCTTGGGTCGGAGTGGTCAGCGGAGACAGGATCTGAAACAAAACCAAAGGGTAGGCCTGAGCCCTGTTACTTGCCTTTACAAAGGTGGGTGTGCGCCCAGCTGAGACGTGTCAGTCGTAACCAACTGGAGCACACAAGACAAGAGTTATATATTCACAGAAATAAACCAATAAGAATACTACTGGATCTCGGCAGCTCCATACACGGCGATTGTGACTTAGGACGGAAGCTTAGTGTGCTCGGCCACATCACAATCACCCGACATCTGGACAATAAGATTTGAGTAATATTAATAAGAACAAACAGACAAATATCATGGTTACAAAACACTCCTGATCAGCATGTCAGCGGCTTCACAGACGGCGATGGCGATTGAGGGCGGAAGTTCAGCATGTTCGACCTCAGCATCACTATCACCAAAATCCTCAGACCAACATGGAGCGTCTCTGTAATCATCCCAGATGAAACCGTCGTCCCTCACGCTCGAAGTCACCAAATGCATCATTGTTGATAGCCAGGACATCGGCCTCGACAGAACTCTTACTGCTCCTGGTCCTGGCGACGTCATCATCGTCCTGGCTGTCGTTAAGAAAGTCTGTTATGAGTGGATGTGTCTGAGCACTGGCAAAGGATATCGTATCCTCGCGATGCTCAGTCATTCGGTAGTCGGATTTGACAGGGCATTTGCCCGACCTGGCAAAGACTACCTGGCTTGGGTCAGTACAGCAAGTTGCCTCCACTGGTGCCACGGTGCCTAATCGCGTCCCACTATGGAGTGTCAGGGTCCTTGAAGACGTGTTAATTGCCCACACAGAGCAACGACGATCCTTGGCTTTCAGAATAGAAAGGCAGCAGAGTGAGTGTTCGAAGCTGTTACAGGCGTTAGCACGACAACACCGTCTGCGGGACCTGCTCGAGCGATACAGCCATCCAAGAAGCATCCTGTCCGTGGAGGAATCTTCGTCAGATGAGCAAGATGCACAGCAGCTCCTGTTTGGTGCTTAGGGTTACGTCCTGGGACGGCAGGCGAATCATCTCTGGATGCTGCTGGGTGTCGTTCTGATGATCCTGCAGCATTCACTACTGCAAGGGATGAAATTGGTGCCTTTGGCTTTATACCAAAAGCCGTTACTCCCTGCTGCATCTTTGCCAGTGGGGCTGGGAGCTCTGCCATACTGGCTAACTGGAAAGGGACACTCCCAGGCGAGGTGTCCTGGTCTGCGGCAATTAAAACACATACGCCGCCTAAGCTGCTTCTGGACTTTCTTCGAATGGGCTGCTGTTGCTCGGCACTCAGAAGTGTTGTGGGTAATGCTCCTGTGGTGCGCACACCATCGACGATGCACTGGAGCAGTTCGTAGGGGTGACTTTTCTATTGCAGAACTGGCGTAGAAGTCTCTTGCTCGAGATGGTCGTTCAGGATAATGTTGAACAGGTTGATCCTCGTCTTTGGGCACAAGTAAAGCTGGTCTCCTCGTGCGAGGTGTCCTGTTGCAGAGGAGCATGGCCCGGTTGTTCACTACACTGCCTTAGTGATGTGGAGAATGCATGGGTCATGAATAAGCTCCTGGGAAGTGGCTGCAGTGGACAAAGCAATGGTGGAACCCTTGCCGGACTACAAGTTCTGTGGCTGAACTGCTGCGAATCCGATGGTGGTGCAGCTTCCTTCTCGTAAATCATTTGTTTCAGCTCCTCTAACTCACGGTCTTTCTGCAGCAGCTGGTGATGCAAAACAGTCACTTCGTCCTCATGGCTGGTCGACAATTGTGAACAGCTGCTGGACCCAACTCCCAGAGATTCCCAGCATCTGACTCCAAAACCTTGGATTTATGCCGTGAAATATGCCAGGCAACTGTTAGTTGAAGCTGTTGAATTTGATCCTTCACTTCCCGAAAATCTGCTGACAGGGCCTCGATCTTCTGAAAAATGAAGGTATAGATGCTGACGTCATCCCCCATCACTCGTGCACTTCCATTCATATCTGGAGAGGAATAAGTCACAGCGAGAAAGTAATTTAGCTAAACAGTGTACCTAGTAATAATTTCACTTAGTTCGGTACGAGGCGCACTACTGCAACACAGTTGCAAGCTATACACATACACAAAATAGTATTACAACAGAGTTGAAAGTTCCTTCAGCTTCCTAAGCACACAGCAACAACAGGTCAACATAGCTGAAAGGTTATTATCGATAACTTTTTATACACGAAAGATATCAGTTCCCTCTACTGACAAGAGCCACAAAGGCTAATTAGAGAAACAAACAGCAAACATCTCTGCTCTGCAACGACAAAGGCTGTGCCAGGGAAAGAAATTACTGCTCTTGCACGAGACAACGATTATTTGGAACCGTGCAAGATAAGGAACACGGACGGCAAAAAGAATGTGGCTCTCACAGTTATACAGTTATACATGGCAAACGAGACAAACTAGTAATATTCTTGACACAAGAAAAGACTCCGAAAGATTACTAAAAGCACTATCCCACCGCTGCCACCAAAATTTCTAAGTACTGTAAGGTTCACATCCAGCTTATGGCCAGATGTCATCTGTGAAGGAGGAGCCCGAAATACTCCTGTGAGGCAGGAGAGGCTTAGAGACCAAGTAGGAAGGAACAAAGGGGTTTCCCCGTTCACTCCTCGAGAAGAAAACAAACAAACAAAAACTGGATGCTAAAAGAAAGCAATGGATAAACTTCCAGATTATGCGGAAATAATTGATATTACTTCAATGTTTAATCGGGCGGTGCTTTTAAACAATAAGAGTCCTTTCCATACATATACCATAAAATAGACAGAGAAAGGGGGTGGAAGTACAAACAAAGAAAACACGGGGGAAAAAGGCAATAGTAGTAGAAGCAAGGGAGTAGCAGTAGAAGTAGAAGCAGAGGGAGTAGCAGTAGAAGTGAAGCAGAGGGAGTAGCAGTAGAAGTAGAAGCAGAGGGAGTAGCAGTAGAAGTAGAAGCAGAGGGGTAGCACGAAAATAACAAGTAAAACACAGAAGGAAATAAAAGCAGCAAGAACAGTAAAAGCAGGAATAAAACAATCTAAAAATACGAATGCAGGTAAGTAATAAAATTTAAAAACCAGACTAAAACTTAACCAAATTAAAAAGAATTGGGTAAAAGCAGAAATAAAACGAAAACAGGTAAGTAGGTTAAAAAAAAATACTAAAACGTAACTGAAATCGTAAAAAAAAGATTATGAAATGAAAGACTAAAAAACAAAGTAAAAACAATAAAACAGTAAAAGCAAAAAAAGCAATAAAACAGTAAAGCAAAATAAAAGCAATAAAACAGTAAAGCAGAAGTAAAAGCAATAAAACAGTAAAAAACAGAAGTAAAAGCAATAAAACAGTAAAAGCAAAAAGTAAAAGCAATAAAAACACAGATAAAGGACACGGAAAAAAGTAAAAAAAAAAATAATGGGCATTGGATTAAGACAACATAAAACTCCTGAAACCTTCATCAAAAGAATGAATAAAATCAAAAAGAACTTAGCAGTGAATGGAATACTTCCTTGAAGAGGTCAGCAATGAAAGAAACATGGAAAAAGTGACAACATGACAACTACTGACTACTGGTATACTTGGGAAACGTAATATTTAAGTAACCAATGCCTTATTGATTCCAAAAAATTAACGTCCAGCATAAATAAAACCTAGGCAAGTAACAGGAATGGGCTGGTACAACCTTTGGTGATGTTCAGCAAGAAGAGGGAATCCAAAACACACAGAATTCCAGTTGACACTGTTTATTGTCATGGGGCGCGGGCAGTCGAGACTCGGACGTCACAAGAAAAACGAATTTTCCAGAAAAAAAAAAACAAATAAAATCCAATTTAATCAGAATACATGATAAAACATAAGATACTAAAATATACACAAAAAACAAACTAAAACACCAAAGAATCCCAAATAAGAAAAATATACGTACATCAAAAAATCAAAACTCCCTACATAAAGACAAAAAGGACTCGGTAAAAATAAAAATACAAGGGGAAAGATATAAAACGACAAAATAAGTATTAAAAACTAATGCCAGAAGAGTTAAAATAAAACTTTTAAAAAATGACTTGGGAGAAAATGACGTGTCATGTCACTGACCCGCGAAATAAGTTAACTCATTATAAAACTGAAATTAGGGCTCAGGGATAAAACGAAATTTAAAACACAAAAAAATATATCAAACAAAAAAAGAACTGTAAAAAAATTGAAGGTGGTAAATTAAAACAATTAAAACGGGCAACAGAAAACGGGCAGGGGGGACCAAAACGTCCCAAGGGAAAACCTGGCGCCGTACAAAGTTAAGTGCGAGTGTAACTGGAGTGTGTCGCCCCCCTCCTCTGGACTGAGACCACACTCCACAATATTATTATTATTTCTACTACAACTACTATTATCATATTTGTTACTTTTATTAACATTACTCTTATAGTAATGTACTTACAAAATATGACAATTCAAAAAAATCCCCATTATGATAACAAAGACAGAAACCTCAAATAAACATAAACTGATAATAAATAACAAACTCATTTCATTTCCTCCAGGTGACGGCACTCAAGATGGAAACGCCATCTATCTTCTGGATTGTCGTTCTAGATCAAATCACTAAAGGGCTTCTAGAAATCATACGTGAAGGAGTCCCAAATGAAACTCTTGGGGTTTAAATAGGTTCAATTTTATCCCTAGGGTACTTTTATTTCTTTTTGGGTCTCTATCTTTCTTTTTTTTTCCTTTTTTCTCTCTTGATCTAGCTCTTTATCATTCTGTCTTTCTTTGTCTTTTTTTTTTTCTCTTTCTCTTCTCTTCTCTTCTCTTCTCTTCTCTTCTCCCTTTTCTTCTCTTCTCTTCTCTTCTCTGCTCTTCTTTTCTCTTCTCTTCTCTTCTCTTCTCTTCTCTCTCTCCCCTCCCTATCTCCATCATCTAATCGTCTCCCTCTCTCAATGTTTTTATTTGTTCATTTGTATCTAAACACATCTATCATTAAATCCATTTCTCCCCCACCCCACCTTCCCACCCCCATCTTTATCCAAAAATAAAAAAATCAAAAGAAAAAAAAATCCAAACCGCGTCCACAACAATAATTTCATATGACGTCATCAATCTTTTCCCTTTCCTTCTAGATCGCTGTTGCCCAAACCAGTGACGTCAAATACGGCCTGCATTACATCAACAAGGACAATCTGCGTGGTGACGTGGTTGTGCTTGGCATTTGGTGCATGAGAAGACGGTGGCGTTGCGGGATGGTATTTGGATGAATATGTGTAGTGTGTGTGTGTGGGGGGGGTGTCTTGTGGTGTGTGGGGGGGGGGCTGCGTGTGTGTTTGTGTGTGTGTGTACGTGTGTGTGTGTGTTGTGTGTTATGTGTTGAGTGTGTTGTGTGTGTGTGTGTTTGTGTTTAAATATGCATATATTCGTATATTCAAACAGATATCTAAAATAAAAATATAGATCCAAAAAAAGAATGAAAAAATGAATATAAAATGTAAACCAACGATTCGCATCAAAACCATTATTTGAATGACGGACTTGTAATATAAAAGATAATAATTATCAACAGCAGTAGTAATAGATGATAAAAAGATAATTATAATAACTAGAAGAAGAAGAATGATAATAATAATGGTAATAATAATAATAAATAATGATAATGATAATGATAATAATAATAATAATAGTAATAATAATAATAATAATAATGATAATGATAATGATAATAATACAATAATAATAATAATGATTCCCAGACTACGCCAGGCGGGGAAACTGGTGGTGGACCCTTACAAGGACCC
>NC_091573.1:27370975-27380975 GCF_042767895.1 Penaeus vannamei
GAATGTTGGGGAAAAGTGTTAGAGACAATGGTAAAGTGGAAAAAATGTAAGTTTAATGTAATATCTGTGTTTGCGAGCAAGCGAGCGCGTGTGTAAATAAATAAATAGACAGATAAATAGAAAAGATACAAATATTCATATAAATAGATAAAGATTTAGATACAGATAAACAACCCACTGAGCATACCCAACATACCCACAAACAGACTCCCAAAACCCACCAACACCAACTTACCACAACCACCAGCAAAATAAAATCCAACAAACTATACAACTAAACATTAAAAAAAAGAAGAAACAAAAAAACAAAAACAACAACACCCTGCG
Source organism: Penaeus vannamei (assembly GCF_042767895.1). NCBI lineage: Eukaryota > Metazoa > Arthropoda > Malacostraca > Decapoda > Penaeidae > Penaeus > Penaeus vannamei. The sequence goes on from NC_091573.1 coordinate 27,371,303, forward strand.
TAAGAAAACCTGCAAACAAAATTAAAACCAAAAAAAAAAAAAAAAAAAAAAAAGAAACAGCCTGCCTAAGAAAACCTGCAACTAAACATTAAAAAAAACAGCCTGCCTAAAAAAAAACCTACAACCAAACATTTAAAAAAAACAAAAAAAAACAGCCTGCCTAAGAAAACCTGCAACCAAACATTAAAAAAAACAGCCTGCCTAAGAAAACCTGCAACCAAACATTAAAAAAAACAGCCTGCCTAAGAAAACCTGCAACCAAACATTAAAAAAAACAGCCTGCCTAAGAAAACCTGCAACCAAACATTTAAAAAAAAACAGCCTGCCTAAGAAAACCTGCAACCAAACATTAAAAAAAAACAGCCTGCCTAAGAAAACCTGCAACCAAACATTAAAAAAAACAGCCTGCCTAAGAAAACCTGCAACCAAACATTTAAAAAAAAAACAAAAAAAACAGCCTGCCTAAGAAAACCTGCAACCAAACATTAAAAAAAAAAAAAAAAAAAAACAGCCTGCCTAAGAAAACCTGCAACCAAACATTTAAAAAAAAAAAACAAAAAAAAACAGCCTGCCTAAGAAAACCTGCAACCAAACATTAAAAAAAAACAGCCTGCCTAAGAAAACCTGCAACCAAACATTTAAAAAAAAAAAACAGCCTGCCTAAGAAAACCTGCAACCAAACATTTAAAAAAAAACAAAAAAAACAGCCTGCCTAAGAAAACCTGCAACCAAACATTAAAAAAAAAAAAAAAAAAAAAAACAGCCTGCCTAAGAAAACCTGCAACCAAACATTTAAAAAAAAAAACAAAAAAAAACAGCCTGCCTAAGAAAACCTGCAACCAAACATTAAAAAAAAAAAAAACAAAAAAAACAGCCTGCCTAAGAGAACCTGCAACCAAACATTTAAAAAAAAAACAAAAAAAAACAGCCTGCCTAAGAAAACCTGCAACCAAACATTAAAAAAAAAAACAAAAAAAACAGCCTGCCTAAGAAAACCTGCAACCAAACATTTAAAAAAAAGAACAGCCTGCCTAAGAAAACCTGCAACCAAACATTTAAAAAAAAAACAAAAAAAAAACAGCCTGCCTAAGAAAACCTGCAACCAAACATTTAAAAAAAAAAAAACAAATAAAAACAGCCTGCCTAAGAAAACCTGCAACCAAACATTTAAAAAAAAAAACAAAAAAAAACAGCCTGCCTAAGAAAACCTGCAACCAAACATTAAAACAAAAAAAAAAAAAAAAACAGCCTAAGAAAACCTGCAACCAAACATTAAAAAAAAAAAAAAAAAAAAACAGCCTGCCTAAGAAAACCTGCAACCCAACATTAAAAAAAAAAAAAAAAAAAAAAAAAAAACAGGCAACCTAAGAAAACCTGCAACCAAACATTTAAAAAAAAACAGCCTGCCTAAGAAAACCTGCAACCAAACATTAAAAAAAAAACAGCCTGCCTAAGAAAACCTGCAACCAAACATTAAAAAAAAAAACAGCCTGCCTAAGAAAACCTGCAACCAAACATTAAAAAAAAAATAAAAAAAAAAAAAAGCCTGCCTAAAAAAACCTGCAAACAAAAAATAAAAAAAAAAAAACAGCCTGCCTAAGAAAACCTGCAACCAAACATTAAAAAAAACAGCCTGCCTAAGAAAACCTGCAACCAAACATTAAAAAAAAAAACAGCCTGCCTAAGAAAACCTGCAACCAAACATTAAAAAAAAAAAAACAGCCTGCCTAAGAAAACCTGCAACCAAACATTTAAAAAAAAACAGCCTGCCTAAGAAAACCTGCAACCAAACATTAAAAAAAACAGCCTGCCTAAGAAAACCTGCAACCAAACATTAAAAAAAACAGCCTGCCTAAGAAAACCTGCAACCAAACATTTAAAAAAAAAACAGCCTGCCTAAGAAAACCTGCAACCAAACATTTAAAAAAAAAAAAAAAAAAAATCACCCTCCCTAAGAAAACCTGCAACCAAACATTTAAAAAAAAAACAGCCTGCCTAAGAAAACCTGCAACCAAACATTTAAAAAAAAACAGCCTGCCTAAGAAAACCTGCAACCAAACATTAAAAAAAACAGCCTGCCTAAGAAAACCTGCAACCAAACATTAAAAAAAAAACAAAAAAAACAGCCTGCCTAAGAAAACGCAACCAAACATTAAAAACAAAAAAACACCCTGCCTAAGAAAACCTGCAACCAAACATTAAAAAGAAAAAGAAAAAAAACAGCCTGCCTAAGAAAACCTGCAACCAAACATTAAAAAGAAAAAGAAAAAAAAAACAGCCTGCCTAAGAAAACCTGCAACCAAACATTAAAAAAAAAACAAAAAAAACAGCCTGCCTAAGAAAACGCAACCAAACATTAAAAACAAAAAAACACCCTGCCTAAGAAAACCTGCAACCAAACATTAAAAAGAAAAAGAAAAAAAACAGCCTGCCTAAGAAAACCTGCAACCAAACATTAAAAAGAAAAAGAAAAAAAAAATAGCCTGCCTAAGAAAACCTGCAACCAAACATTAAAAAAAAAAAAAAAAAAAAAAAAACAGCCTGCCTAAGAAGACCTGGAACCAAACATTAAAAAAAAAAAAAAAAAAAAAAAAACAGCCTGCCTAAGAAAACCTGCAACCAAACATTAAAAAAAATAATAATAATAATAACAGCCTGCCTAAGAAAACGCAACCAAACATTAAAAACAAAAAACAGCCTGCCTAAGAAAACCTGCAACCAAACATTAAAAAAAAAAAAAAAAAACAGCCTGCCTAAGAAAACCTGCAACCAAACATTAAAAAAAAAAAAAAAAAAAAAAAAAACAGCCTGCCTAAGAAAACCTGCAACCAAACATTAAAAAAAAAAATAATAATAATAACAGCCTGCCTAAGAAAACGCAACCAAACATTAAAAACAAAAAACACAGCCTGCCTAAGAAAACCTGCAACCAAACATTAACCCAAAAAAAAAAAAAAACAGCCTGCCTAAGAAAACCTGCAACCAAACATTAACCAAAAAAAAAAAAAAAACAGCCTGCCTAAGAAAACCTGCAACCAAACATTAAAAAAACAGCCTGCCTAAGAAGACCTGCAACCAAACATTAAAAAAAAAAAAAAAAAAAAAAAAAAACAGCCTGCCTAAGAAAACCTGCAACCAAACATTAAAAAAAATAATAATAATAATAACAGCCTGCCTGAGAAAACGCAACCAAACATTAAAAACAAAAAACAGCCTGCCTAAGAAAACCTGCAACCAAACATTAAAAAAAAAAAAAAAAAACAGCCTGCCTAAGAAAACCTGCAACCAAACATTAAAAAAAAAAAAAAAAAAAAAAAAACAGCCTGCCTAAGAAAACCTGCAACCAAACATTAAAAAAAAATAATAATAATAATAACAGCCTGCCTAAGAAAACGCAACCAAACATTAAAAACAAAAAACACCCTGCCTAAGAAAACCTGCAACCAAACATAAAAAAAAAAAAAAAAACACCCTGCCTAAGAAAACCTGCAACCAAACATAAAAAAAAAAAAAACAGCCTGCCTAAGAAAACCTGCAACCAAACATTAAAAAAAAATAATAATAATAATAACAGCCTGCCTAAGAAAACGCAACCAAACATTAAAAACAAAAAACAGCCTGCCTAAGAAAACCTGCAACCAAACATTAACCAAAAAAAAAAAAAAAAAAGCCTGCCTAAGAAAACGCAACCAAACATTACAAACAAAAAACACAGCCTGCCTAAGAAAACCTGCAACCAAACATTAACCAAAAAAAAAAAAAAAACAGCCTGCCTAAAAAAACCTGCAACCAAACATTAAAAAAAAAAAAAAAAAACAGCCTGCCTAAGAAAACCTGCAACCAAACATTAAAAAAAAAAAAAAAAAAAAAAAAACAGCCTGCCTAAGAAAACCTGCAACCAAACATCAAAAAAAAAAAAAAAAAAAACAGCCTGCCTAAGAAAACCTGCAACCAAACATTAAAAAAAAAAAAAAAAAAAAACAGCCTGCCTAAGAAAACCTGCAACCAAACATTAAAAAAAAAAAAAAAAAAAAAAACAGCCTGCCTAAGAAAACCTGCAACCAAACATTAAAAAAAAATAATAATAATAATAACAGCCTGCCTAAGAAAACGCAACCAAACATTAAAAACAAAAAACACCCTGCCTAAGAAAACCTGCAACCAAACATAAAAAAAAAAAAAAAAAAAACAGCCTGCCTAAGAAAACCTGCAACCAAACATTAAAAAAAAATAATAATAATAATAACAGCCTGCCTAAGAAAACGCAACCAAACATTAAAAACAAAAAACACCCTGCCTAAGAAAACCTGCAACCAAACATTAACCAAAAAAAAAAAAAACAGCCTGCCTAAGAAAACCTGCAACCAAACATTAAAAAAAAAAAAAAAAAAAAAAACAGCCTGCCTAAGAAAACCTGCAACCAAACATTAAAAAAAAAAAAAAAAAAAAACAGCCTGCCTAAGAAAACCTGCAACCAAACATTAAAAAAAAAAAAAAAAAAAAACAGCCTGCCTAAGAAAACCTGCAACCAAACATTAAAAAAAAAAAAAAAAAAAAAACAGCCTGCCTAAGAAAACCTGCAACCAAACATTAAAAAAAAAACAGTCTGCCTAAGAAAACCTGCAACCAAACATTAAAAAAAAAAAAAAAAACAGCCTGCCTAAGAAAACCTGCAACCAAACATTAAAAAAAAAAAAAGAAACAGCCTGCCTAAGAAAACCTGCAACCAAACATTAAAAAAAAAAAAAACAGCCTGCCTAAGAAAACCTGCAACCAAACATTAAAAAAAAAAAAAAAAAAACAGCCGGCCTAAGAAAACCAGCAACCAAACATTAAAAAAAAAAAAAAAAAAAACAGCCTGCCTAAGAAAACCTGCAACCAATTAAAAAAAAAAAAAAAAAAACATCCTGCCTAAGAAAACCTGCACCCAACCATTAAAAAAAAAACAGCCTGCCTAAGAAAACCTTCAACCAAACATTAAAAAAAAAAAAAAAAAACAGCCTGCCTAAGAAAACGCAACCAAACATTAAAAACAAAAAACACCCTGCCTAAGAAAACCTGCAACCAAACATTAACCAAAAAAAAAAAAAAAAAAAAAAACAGCCTGCCTAAGAAAACCTGCAACCAAACATCAAAAAAAAAAAAAAAAAAAAAAACAGCCTGCCTAAGAAAACCTGCAACCAAACATCAAAAAAAAAAAAAAAAAAAAAAAAAAAAAAACAGCCTGCCTAAGAAAACCTGCAAACAAACATTAACCAAAAAAAAAAAAAAAAAAAAACAGCCTGCCTAAGAAAACCTGCAACCAAACATCAAAAAAAAAAAAAAAAAAAAAAAAACAGCCTGCCTAAGAAAACCTGCAACCAAACATCAAAAAAAAAAAAAAAAAAAAAAAACAGCCTGCCTAAGAAAACCTGCAACCAAACATCAAAAAAAAAAAAAAAAAAAAAAAACAGCCTGCCTAAGAAAACCTGCAACCAAACATTAAAAAGAAAAAGAAAAAAAAATAGCCTGCCTAAGAAAACCTGCAACCAAACATTAAAAAAACAGCCTGCCTAAGAAGACCTGCAACCAAACATTAAAAAAAAAAAAAAAAAAAAAAAAAAAAAAACAGCCTGCCTAAGAAAACCTGCAACCAAACATTAAAAAGAAAAAGAAAAAAAAAATAGCCTGCCTAAGAAAACCTGCAACCAAACATTAAAAAAACAGCCTGCCTAAGAAGACCTGCAACCAAACATCAAAAAAAAAAAAAAAAAAAAAAAAAAACAGCCTGCCTAAGAAAACCTGCAACCAAACATTAAAAAGAAAAAGAAAAAAAAATAGCCTGCCTAAGAAAACCTGCAACCAAACATTAAAAAAAAAAAAAAAAAAAAAAAAAACAGCCTGCCTAAGAAAACCTGCAACCAAACATCAAAAAAAAAAAAAAAAAAAAAAAAAACAGCCTGCCTAAGAAAACCTGCAACCAAACATCAAAAAAAAAAAAAAAAAAAAAAAAAAACAGCCTGCCTAAGAAAACCTGCAACCAAACATCAAAAAAAAAAAAAAAAAAAAAAAAAAAAACAGCCTGCCTAAGAAAACCTGCAGCCAAACATCAAAAAAAAAAAAAAAAAAAAAACAGCCTGCCTAAGAAAAACTGCAACCAAACATTAAAAAGAAAAAGAAAAAAAAATAGCCTGCCTAACAAAACCTGCAACCAAACATTAAAAAAAAAAAAAAAAGCCTGCCTAAGAAAACCTGCTACCAAACATTAAAAAAAAAAAAAAAAAATAGCCTGCCTAAGAAAACCTGCAACCAAACATTTAAAAAAAAAAAAAAAAAAAAAAAACAGCCTGCCTAAGAAAACCTGCAACCAAACATTAAAAAGAAAAAGAAAAAAAAATAGCCTGCCTAAGAAAACCTGCAACCAAACATTAAAAAAAAAAAAAAAAAAAAAAAAACAGCCTGCCTAAGAAAACCTGCAACCAAACATCAAAAAAAAAAAAAAAAAAAAAAAAAACAGCCTGCCTAAGAAAACCTGCAACCAAACATCAAAAAAAAAAAAAAAAAAAAAAAAAAACAGCCTGCCTAAGAAAACCTGCAACCAAACATCAAAAAAAAAAAAAAAAAAAAAAAAAAACAGCCTGCCTAAGAAAACCTGCAGCCAAACATCAAAAAAAAAAAAAAAAAAAAAAAAACAGCCTGCCTAAGAAAACCTGCAACCAAACATTAAAAAGAAAAAGAAAAAAAAATAGCCTGCCTAAGAAAACCTGCAACCAAACATTAAAAAAAAAAAAAAAAAAAAGCCTGCCTAAGAAAACCTGCAACCAAACATTAAAAAAAAAAAAAAAAAATAGCCTGCCTAAGAAAACCTGCAACCAAACATTTAAAAAAAAAAAAAAAAAAAAAAAAACAGCCTGCCTAAGAAAACCTGCAACCAAACATTTAAAAAAAAAAAAAAAAAAAAAAAACAGCCTGCCTAAGAAAACCTGCAACCAAACATTAAAAAGAAAAAGAAAAAAAAACAGCCTGCCTAAGAAAACCTGCAACCAAACATTAAAAAAAAAAAAAAAAAAAAGCCTGCCTAAGAAAACCTGCAACCAAACATTAAAAAAAAAAAAAAACAGCCTGCCTAAGAAAACCTGCAACCAAACATTTAAAAAAAAACAGCCTGCCTAAGAAAACCTGCAACCAAACATTAACCAAAAAAAAAAAAAAAAAAAAAACAGCCTGCCTAAGAAAACCTGCAACCAAACATCAAAAAAAAAAAAAAAAAAAAAAAAAACAGCCTGCCTAAGAAAACCTGCAACCAAACATCAAAAAAAAAAAAAAAAAAAAAAACAGCCTGCCTAAGAAAACCTGCAACCAAACATTAACCAAAAAAAAAAAAAAAAAAAACAGCCTGCCTAAGAAAACCTGCAACCAAACATCAAAAAAAAAAAAAAAAAAAAAAAAACAGCCTGCCTAAGAAAACCTGCAACCAAACATCAAAAAAAAAAAAAAAAAAAAAAAACAGCCTGCCTAAGAAAACCTGCAACCAAACATCAAAAAAAAAAAAAAAAAAAAAAAAACAGCCTGCCTAAGAAAACCTGCAACCAAACATTAACCAAAAAAAAAAAAAAAAAAAACAGCCTGCCTAAGAAAACCTGCAACCAAACATCAAAAAAAAAAAAAAAAAAAAAAAAAAAAAACAGCCTGCCTAAGAAAACCTGCAACCAAACATTAAAAAAAAAAAAAAAAACAGCCTGCCTAAGAAAACCTTTAACCAAACATTAACCAAAAAAAAAAAAAAAAAAAAAAACAGCCTGCCTAAGAAGACCTGCAACCAAACATTAAAAAAAAAAAAAAAAAAAAAAAAAAAACAGCCTGCCTAAGAAAACCTGCAACCAAACATTAAAAAGAAAAAGAAAAAAAAAATAGCCTGCCTAAGAAAACCTGCATCAAACATTAAAAAAACAGCCTGCCTAAGAAAACCTGCAACCAAACATTAAAAAAAAATAATAATAATAACAGCCTGCCTAAGAAAACCTGCAACCAAACATTAAAAAAAAACAGCCTGCCTAAGAAAACCTGCAACCAAACATTAAAAAAAAACAGCCTGCCTAAGAAAACCTGCAACCAAACATTAAAAAAAAAAAAAAAAAAAAAACAGCCTGCCTAAGAAAACCTGCAACCAAACATTAAAAAAAAAAAAAAAAAAAAGCCTGCCTAAGAAAACCTGCAACCAAACATTAACCAAAAAAAAAAAAAAAAAAAAAAACAGCCTGCCTAAGAAAACCTGCAACCAAACATCAAAAAAAAAAAAAAAAAAAAAAAAAAAAACAGCCTGCCTAAGAAAACCTGCAACCAAACATAAAAAAAAAAAAAAAAAAACAGCCTGCCTAAGAAAACCTGCAACCAAACATCAAAAAAAAAAAAAAAAAAAAAAAAAACAGCCTGCCTAAGAAAACCTGCAACCAAACATTAACCAAAAAAAAAAAAAAAAAAAAAAACAGCCTGCCTAAGAAAACCTGCAACCAAACATTAACCAAAAAAAAAAAAAAAAAAAAAAAAAAACAGCCTGCCTAAGAAAACCTGCAACCAAACATCAAAAAAAAAAAAAAAAAAACAGCCTGCCTAAGAAAACCTGCAACCAAACATCAAAAAAAAAAACAAAAAAAAACAGCCTGCCTAAGAAAACCTGCAAACAAACATTAACCAAAAAAAAAAAAAAAAAAAAACAGCCTGCCTAAGAAAACCTGCAACCAAACATCAAAAAAAAAACAAAAAAAACAGCCTGCCTAAGAAAACCTGCAACCAAACATTAACCAAAAAAAAAAAAAAAAAAAAACAGCCTGCCTAAGAAAACCTGCAACCAAACATCAAAAAAAAAAAAAAAAAAACAGCCTGCCTAAGAAAACCTGCAACCAAACATCAAAAAAAAAAAAAAAAAAAAAAAAAAACAGCCTGCCTAAGAAAACCTGCAACCAAACATCAAAAAAAAAAAAAAAAAAACAGCCTGCCTAAGAAAACCTGCAACCAAACATCAAAAAAAAAAAAAAAAAAAAAAAAAACAGCCTGCCTAAGAAAACCTGCAACCAAACATTAAAAAAAAAAAAAAAAAAAAAAAGCCTGCCTAAGAAAACCTGCAACCAAACATTAACCAAAAAAAAAAAAAAAAAAAAAAAAACAGCCTGCCTAAGAAAACCTGCAACCAAACATCAAAAAAAAAAAAAAAAAAAAAAAAAAAAACAGCCTGCCTAAGAAAACCTGCAACCAAACATCAAAAAAAAAAAAAAAAAAAAAAAAAACAGCCTGCCTAAGAAAACCTGCAACCAAACATCAAAAAAAAAAAAAAAAAAAAAAAAACAGCCTGCCTAAGAAAACCTGCAACCAAACATCAAAAAAAAAAAAAAAAAAAAAAAAACAGCCTGCCTAAGAAAACCTGCAACCAAACATCAAAAAAAAAAAAAAAAAAAAAAACAGCCTGCCTAAGAAAACCTGCAACCAAACATCAAAAAAAAAAAAAAAAAAAAAAAAAAAAAAAAACAGCCTGCCTAAGAAAACCTGCAACCAAACATCAAAAAAAAAAAAAAAAAAAAACAGCCTGCCTAAGAAAACCTGCAACCAAACATCAAAAAAAAAAAAAAAAAAAAAAAAAAAAAACAGCCTGCCTAAGAAAACCTGCAACCAAACATCAAAAAAAAAAAAAAAAAAACAG
>NC_091573.1:27390975-27393475 GCF_042767895.1 Penaeus vannamei
CACACACACACACACACACACGCGCGCGCACACACACACACACACACACACACACACACACACACACACATATATGTATATATATATATATATATATATATATATATATATATATATATATATATATATGTGTGTGTGTGTGTGTGTGTGTGTGTGTGTGTGTGTGTGTGTGTGTGTGTGTGTGTATGTATGTATAAGTGTGTGTGTGTGTGTGTGTGTGTGCGTGTGTGTGTGTGTTTGTATAGATGTAGGAGTACGTGTAGGGATATATAGAGATACAGGCATATGTAGGGATACATTCCTAACACTTACACCATCCTTCCTGACACAGCAGCTTCTCTTAAATCATGGAAATAAAGGACAGTCAGAGATAAGGTCACTGAAGACGACCTGACCGATTATCCGAAACCTGGGCCATGTTTGCTCTCAAGTTTCTGAATGCCTGTGTTTGTCTTTCTGTGCGGATGTCGAGGTAAAGTTCGTTTGCTGTCACTCGTCATCTCATTTGTGTATTTGCGATGACATTCTTTTGTTTTTCTTTTCGTTTTTTTTTTTTTTTTTTAACTTTCCCGTATTTTTTTATATTCTATACAAAAGCAAGTTTCTGCATTCCAAGTTATATTTTTTTTCTTCTGATTAATTAAAAAGCCTAGACAAATATCAATCGATTTCTCTTTTGTATTCTTAACTTTTCTTTTCTTTTCTTTTCTTTCTTTTTTTTGTAAGATTTTTTTTTTTTTTTTTTTTGCAAAGGTTTCTCTGTTTCTCTTTTGTATTCTTCTTAACTTTTCTTTTTTTTCGTAAGGATAAGTTTTTTTCTTGTCTTTTTTTTTTTTTTTTTTTTTTTTTTTTTTTGCAAGGGTTCCTCTGTTTGGTCCAAGAATTGCATTAATGTACCCGAGGCGATCCTTAGGGAAATCAGAAGTCTAAGACGCGGTCATTCTCTATGAGATGTTGACCGAGACTTGTGTCGAACTTTTCTCCCGATGACCCTTTCTCTCCCTTTCTTTTTTTCTCTCCCTTTCTTGTGTCGAACTTTTCTCCCGATGACCCTTTCTCTCCCTTTCTTTTTTTCTCTCCCTTTCTTGTGTCGAACTTTTCTCCCGATGACCCTTTCTCTCCCTTTCTTTTTTTTTCTCTCCCTTTCTTGTGTCGAACTTTTCTCCCAATGACCCTTTCTCTCCCTTTCTTTTTTTCTCTCCCTTTCTATCTCCCTTCGTTATCTCCTCTTCATACCCTTTCTTTGGGCGTTTACTTTCGTTCTGCACGAGATGTTGATCAAGACTTGTGTGGAATTTTTCTCCCTGTTATCCTATATCTCCCTTTCTTACTCTTTTTTCTTGGTATCACTTTCTTAACCTCACTTTCTCTCCTTCACTGCTTTATCCTCATATTCTTTTTTGTGTTTCTTTCATTCTGCATATGTTGCCCAAGACCTTTTCTCTCCCTTTCTTTGTGTCTCGTTCCATTCCCTCCCTTCGGTTCCCTCTCTCTCTTCTCCTTATTTTATATCACTCTTCCTTTTTTTCTGCCACTTCAACCCCCCCCCCCTCCTTTCCCTTTACTGCCTTTCCCCCTCCTGCCTCCCCTCCTCCCTCCCCCTACCTTTTTTTCCGTAACTTGGAGACTGGGAGGTCACATCTTCCCCCCCCTCCCGGCCCTCCCCCCCAAGCTTCTCTCTCCCCATCCTTGTTAGAAAGTCTTAATGACATGCAAAGGAAAAGCAAGAGTCAATGTTAGTATTCCTTGTCTCCGGGTGAGCGAGATCTTTTGAAACGGAGTGGTAGTGAAATCTGGCGTGTCGTGTCCGTAGATTTTAAGCGCCACCGTACGGCCTGTGTTTGTTGTGTAATTATGTAGATATACTTTACCTTCGGGTCGGTTATGTAAAGCTGATGTTTGCAATACACCAGTTCAACTAATATATATGCCCGTGTGTGTCTATGAACCTGTGCGTTTGCATGTTAATGTGCTTGTATCTGTGAGCCAAAATATTCAAATATTTATTTCATACCCAACTATATTATTATATACTTCTGTGGACTGAAAAATGTTTTTCGTTTACCCAGCTTGTATATATTTTTTTCTAATAGATGTTGCTTTCATGAAAATGCTGAATTTATATTCAAGAGGATATGAAACGCATATATAATCTTATTCATTGTTATAATTCGTATAAAGGGTTTAAAGCTATCTAAACACACACAAAAAAACTAAATAAAAAATCATGATAATCATAAATATAACTCCTTACATTGCAAAATAATAAGCCATTACCCACATACACCCCCTACGTCAATTTCAATAGTTCTTCCACAAATCATTTCATAACAGACAACTGAAACCATGAAAAATATCCCTGAAAAGAGTTCCTATTTCAGAAAGATTCAGGCTCATCCCAAGAGGACAGTGACAATGGGCTCGCGGACACAAAGAAGTTGATGCTGCGGACACAATGACATTAATTTTAGGCGAGATAGCTGTGCGTCAGAGGTGCTGT
>NC_091573.1:27430975-27440975 GCF_042767895.1 Penaeus vannamei
AGGAGGGGAGGGAGGAGTGGGAGGGAGTAAGGAAGGAGAAGAGGGAGGAGTGAGGAAGGAGGAGAGGGAGAGGAGGGGAGGGAGGAGTGGGAGGGAGTGAGGAAGGAGGGGAGGGAGTAAGGAAGGAGAAGAGGGAGGAGTGAGGAAGGAGGAGAGGGAGGGAGTGAGGAAGGAGGAGACGGAGAGGAGGGAAGGGAGGAGTGGTTGGGAGTGAGGAAGGAGGGGAGGGAAGGAAGGAAGGAGGGGAGGGGAGGGAGGGGAGGGGGGGGTGGGAGGGAGTGAGGAAGGAGGAGAGGGAGGGGAGGGAGTGAGGAAGGAGGAGAGGAGGGGAGGGAGGAATGGGAGTGAGGAGTAGGAGTGAAGAGGATGGGTGTAGGGAGGAGTGGGAGGAAGGAGGAGGGAGAAGGGAGGGTGGAAGGAGGGGTTGAGGAGGAATTGGGGGAAGGGTGGGGATGGGCATGAGGGAGGAAGGGAGAGCTATGGGTAGGAGAGGGAGAAGGGCGGAAAGAAAGAAAGAAGGGAGGGATATGGAGTATAGAGAGAGAAAGGGAAAGGGAGAGATGGAGGAAAATGAAATAAAATATATTTTTATTTGTTTTTTTGTCGTTGTTGTCGTTGTTGATGCTGTCTTTCTGCTTCTTCAAGAAGGGATCATTTTGTCTTTCAGAATTTTTTCCCCTTTTTTGTAGATATCTGCATCCGAGAGATAGACAAATAGATTTTTCTATTTATATATATGAATTTCAACCCTCTCATTTATATCTATTTATGTATCACATGCACAGATAGCTAGATATATTAGATAGACCTATCTACATTAGATACATAGACTCAGCGATAGATAGATAAACCATCTTACTAGTGTGTCGTCTTTCTATCTATCTATCGGTGTAAGTTTATTTACTTAATTATCTATCGTACAATCTGCTTCTCCATATATACTGATCGATAGATAAAGAAAATAGACCCCTTTCTTACTCCTATCTATCTGTATTTCCATTCAGCTGTCTATCCTCTAACTCATCTAATAATTTATCAATCAGCTTATCTATCCATCTTATCCGTCGATCTGTCTATCTATCCACTACTTCATTTAACAATCTGCCCTTTATCTCTTTCTTTATCTATCTACCTATCTACTGATGAACCTCCCAACCTGCCTATCCACTTATCTAACTATCCATTCATGTGCCTATCAATTAACCTATCCATTTTTCTAGTTATCAGTTTACCTATTCCTTTCTCCATCTATCAACTTACCCATGTTTGTCTACCAATCAACTTACCTTTTCCTCTCTCTACCTATCGACCTGCCTATCTATTTTGTCTACCTATCAATCTACCTATCATTTTTATCTACCAATCAATTTCATCTACACACACATATATATATATACACACACAAACACTCAAACACTCACACACGTACACACACGCTTATGCCTATCCTTTTTTTACGTATCAGCCTACCTGACCATTTATCTACCTTCCAACCTACCTATCCATGCTTCTACCTATCAATCTACTAATCCATTTTATCTGCCTATATGCCTATCCATTTATCTACCATTCAATCTACCTATCCCTTATATCCACTTCCCTAAACGGCCCATACAATTAAAAACGAGAAGCACTCAGAGACCGCATACCTCCGCCAGAGCAGTAAGGTCCGTAAACAGAACCTCCTTGGCGGTGGCAAGTCAATAGAGGTAATCATTCATAAAATTCCTTGATCCGGATCAGTAATTTAATGGCATCTAAGACACATCTTTGGTATAAAAAAAAATAATAATAATAAAAAAAAAAAAAAAAAATATATATATATATATATATATATATATATATATATATATATATATATATTTATAAATATATATATATATATATATATATATATACATATATATATACATATATATATATATATACCTATACATATATACATATATATATATATATATGTATATATATATATATATATATAATGAAACAAAAAATCTATCCATAAGTTTCTGAGTTATCCTGTTAACCAACGAACATACGAACAAACCAATGCTACCAAAAACATAACCTTAGTGGAGGTAACTAACCGATATACAAACAAACAAACAAACAGACATATAGATATCCCCCCCCTTCCCCTCCTTGCAGCTACGAGCTCCTATTGGCTGAGGACGGCCAGTGGGGGGGCGTCCTACCCAATGGCACTGTGACAGGGATGGTGGGCATGGTGGCACGGCGGGAGGTCCACTTCGCCATCAACGAAATCACCATAACAGGTGGGTGGGGTTGAGGTTGGGGTCTGGGTTGGGGTTAGGGTAAAGGTTGGGGTTGGGTTGAGGTTTGGGGGTGGGTTAGGGTTGAGGTTTGGGGGTGGGTTAGGGTTGGGTTTTGGGTTGGGTTAAGAGTTGGGTTTTGGGTTGGGGTTGGGTTAGGGTTGGGGTTTTGGGTTAGGGTTGGGGTTGGGTTGAGGTTGGGGTTGAGTTGAGGTTTGGGGTGGGTTAGGGTTGAGGTTTGGGGGTGGGTTAGGGTTGGGTTTTGGGTTGGGAGTGGGTTTTGGGTTAGGGTTGGGTTGAAGTTTGGGGTTTTGGGTTGGGTTACGTTAGGGTTGGGGTTTGGTTGAGTTGGAGTGAAATAGGATTGGGTTGGGTTGGGTTGAGATTTTGGGTTTTTGTTTGGGGTAGGCTTTGGGTTGAGTTGGTTTGAGTTAAAGTGGATTAAGATTTGGTTGGGTTGAGGTTGGGGTTAGGGTGGATTTTGGGTTGAGGTTGGGTTTTGGGTTGAGCTGGAGTGAATTAGGATTGGGTTGGGTTGAGGTTTTGGGTTTCGGGTTGGGTTGGGGTTTGGTTGAATTGGAGTAAATTAAGATTGGGTTGGGTTGGATCAGGGTTGGAGTTTGGGTTGGGTTGGGGTTTGGTTTAGCTGGAGTGAATTAGGATTGGGTTGGGTTGAGTTGCGGATTTGGGTTGAGGTTTGGTTGGCTTGGCTTGGGGTTGGGTTGGGTTATGATTGGGTTAAAGTGGATTAGGATTTGGTTGGGTTGGGTTTTACTTCTGATGATTATAACAAAAGCGAGTAAATTATACAAATAATTATGTATCTAGCATCTCAAGTACACTCTCATTGCCTAATGCTGATTATCATTATCATTATGGATGTGATGTTAATTACTGAAGTGGTTATTTTCATTATCATAATCATTAACATGATTATCATCATCATACATCTATATTTTTTTCTTAAACCAAACATCCTTATTCTACAATTATCCTACCCATGTCTTTCTCCTTCAAGGTTCTTCAAATCGAATATCATCTTCCATTTATTTTATTTATCTATTTATTTATTTATCTTTTTCTTTTCTTTTCTTTTTTTTCTTTTTTTTTTTACTTTTTTACAAGGTTCTTCAAATTGAATATCATCCTTTTCTCTCTCTCTCTCTCTCTCTCTCTCTCTCTCTCTCTTTCTCTTTTCTCTTTTCTCTTTCCTCATCCCCAGGTCCCCGAGAGGTCGTTGTGGACTTCACGCAACCTTATTTCCTCGAGGCTTCTACCTTGATCTCCCCAGCTCCTGCCGAGAAGAACAGGGCCTTTGCCGTGTTCTCCCCGTTCACAGCTGAGGTAATGTGGGGTAAAGTTGAGATCTGTTCTGTAGTTCTGTAGCTTGAAATATCAGTGATAAATGGAGTGATTAGATGTATGAATATGTTGATAAGAGAGGAAGTATAGGAAATTAGATGAATAATCTAATTTATATGTTGGGGTATTGTGGGGTAATGGTGAGATTAAGTTTCGTTGCTTGAAATATCAGTGATAAATGTAGTGAACAGATGTGTTGAATATGTGGATAAGAGAGGAAGTATAGGAAGTTGAATGAATAATCTAATTTATATGTTGAGGTAATGTTGGGGGTAAAGTTGAGATCTGTTCTGCAGTTCCGTAGCTTGAGATATCAGTGATAAATGGAGTGAATAGATGTGTGAATATGTTGATATGAGAGGAAGTATAGGAAGTTGAATTAATAATCTAATTTATATGTTGAAGTAATGTGGGGTAATGGTGAGAATAAGTTTCGTTGCTTGAAATATCAGTGATAAATGTGGTGAACAGATGTGTGAATATGTGAATGAGAGAGGAAGTGTAGGAAGTTAAATGAATAATCTAATGTTGAGGTAATGTGGGGTAATGGCGAGAAGTTCCTTAGCTTGAAATATCAGTTATAGATGGAGTGATTAGATGTGTGAATGTGTGGATAAGAGAGGAAGTGTAGGAAGTTAAATGAATAATCTAGTTTATATGTTGAGGTAATGTGGGGTAAAGTTGAGAATAAGTTTCGTTGCTTGAAATATCAGTGATAAATGGAGTGATTAGATGTGTGAATGTGTGAATAAGGAAGTTAGATGAATAATATAATTTTAATGTTGAGGTATTGTGGGGTAAAGCTGATATCTGTTCTGTAGTTCTGTAGCTTGAAATATCAGTGATAAATGGAGTAAACAGATGTGTGAATATGTGAATTAGAGAGGAAGTATAGGAAGTTAAATGAATAATCTAATTTATATGGTGAAGTCTTCAAACTTTAAGGATGTCCTTTTCTGGCAGTATTTTGGTTAGATTATAAATGGAGCAGTTTTCCTATTGGGAAAATGAAACGTATAGGTATATCATTGACCTTACAGCATATATCATTTGTGCTAAAGGTTGTCTATCTCTAAACCTAGCAATATATTTTAAGGAGAAAAATCAACTTTATTTTCTCTGCTTCGAAAAGGTTGAGAGTAAAAGAAGCTCAAAGGACAAATTTCTTTCAGCAGTACCCAAAAATAGCCTATTAGCTTTTTACATATATATTGACTAATTCCCTTGATCCCAATAAACGAAAAAAATAGAGAGATTCAGACAACAAATTAAATCCCCTTTTCTATTTGTATCTCTCTCTTTCTGGCTATTACAATTAATATCATCTTTAACTATTACTGACAATATCCAATACATCTTACTAACAATATATCTACTATCTCTTATGTAGAAAGGTATGGATGAGAACGAATTTCTTCACTATACAAGAGATGTTTTTGACCGGTTTCGAATATATCTTCGTCAGAAATAACATTTGTCAACATGAACACGTATCACCTCTAACCATTTTACTAACAATACTATTTTCTCTCTCTAACCACATTTCAGGTTTGGTTCGTAATATCAGCAGCGACATTGGCCGTGGGTCCGGTCTTGTGGATGGTCAGTCAAATGCACAATAAGTTCACAGGATTCAGTGTTCGATATTCTCAGTCCCTGTCAACGTGTGCCTTCAACATGTTCCGATCTCTCGTGGTGCAGGGGAACAGGATCGAACACCGTCAGTGGTCTCTGCGCTTTATTTTGTTCGCGTGGTTCTTCTTTTGTTATGTCGTTTATGGTTCGTATGGTGTTTTGATTTTTTTGTTTAGTTATGCGTGTAGTTTTCTTCTTATTTTTCTTGTTCTTTCTTTCTGTTGTGTGTTTGTTTGCTTCATGTGATAATTTACGAGTATTGTATGAAAATTTGTGGGAAAATGAAATAGAGAATCTGTATTTACGAAACATTTGATTACTACTTACCCCCTCTCTCTATCTATCTGTCAATCTATCTATTTATCTATCTAATCTATCAATCTATCTCCCTCTCTCTTACCCTCCCTCTCTACCTCTCCTTCTCCCTTTCCTTCTCTCCCTTTCCCTCTTTCCCTCCTTTTTTTTCCTCTTTCACCTCCCTCTCACCCTCTCAAACACTTCTCTCCTTCTCTCCTTTTCCCTCTCTCCCTCCTTTTTTTCCTATTTCACCTCCCTCTCACCCTCTCAAACACTTCTCTCCTTCTCTCCTTTCTCCTCTCTTCCTTCCATTTTTCCTCTCTCCCTTTCTTCCTTTCACCTCCCTCTCATCCTCTCAATCTCCTCAATCCTTCTCCCTCTCCCTCTTTCCCTTTCACACTCTCTCTCCTTCTCCCTTTTTCCCCTCTCTCCCATTTTTCCTCTTTCACCTCCTTCTCACCCTCTCAATCTCCTCTCTCCTTCTCCCTCTTTCTCTCTCTCTTTCACACTCTGTCTCCTCCCTCTCCCTCCCTTTCTTTATCCTCTCTCTCCCATTTTTCCTCTTTCTCCTCCTTCTCACCCTCTCAATCTCCTTCTCCCCCTCCCTCTCTCCCTTTCCCACTCTATCTCTCCTTCTCCCTCTCCCTCTTTCCCTTTCACACTCTCTCTCCTTCTCCCTCTCCCTCTCTCCCTTTCACGCTCTCCTTCTCCGTCTCCCTCTCTCCCTCTCACACTCTCTCCTTCTCCCTCTCCCTCTCTCCCTTTCACACTCTCTCTCCTTCTCCCACTCCCTCTCTCCCTTTCACGCTCTCCTTCGTCTCCCTCTCTCCCTCTCACACTCTCTCCTTCTCCCTCTCCCTCTCTCCCTCTCACACTCACTCTCTTTCTCCCCCTCCCTCTCTCCCTTTCCCTCTCCACCAGCGCTCTACGCGGGAACTCTCACCGCCATGCTAGCGAGCCCGTCCTACGAGAAGCCAATTGACTCTCTGTGGGATTTGCTGGAGGCCATTAAGCACGAGGGGTACATGCTTAATGTCGTTTTCCAGTCAGCCAATGAGTTTGTGTTCAAGGTTGGTTCATCATTTTTCTTCTTCTTCTTATCAGTTATCATATTATTCTTTTTTTTCGTGTTTAAGGTTATATGATTTGTTTACGGAGTTAGCGGATGAGTTATTCGTATGTAAGGTTGGTTAATAATTTTTAGTTTTTTTTATTTGATCAGCAAAACGGTTCGTGTTTTAGATTAGTCAATGGTTATAAGTTTTTACTTAGAAAAATCTCAGTGCAAGTACACTCTTTTAAGCTTAGCTGTTGTTATGTAAAAGCGCGAAGAATGAGGGATACATACTTAATATTATTTTCAAGTCTGTCAGTGACTGCATCGTCATTAATATGTGTTAGTCTTACCGAGGAATTGACAAGTGCAAACAATATCAAACCAAAATACGTATGTACATATCAATATAGTTTATTTGTGCATACTTCTTTTTATCTTCTATTTTTTTCCCTAAAGTCTTCAGTGTTGACAAATAAAATCTTTGCTGTACCATACAGGAGGCCACCCAGGGAATATATAAGGAACTGTGGGATGTGTTTGACCCATCAGTCGGCTACGTGCACAGCTGGACGGAAGGCGTAGAGAAGGTAAGATAGACAAATAGACATATAGGTGGAGAGACAGGTGATGGATAGGTAGGTAGAGAAGATAATAGATAGATAAGCAGAGGATGATGGCTTGATAGATCAGTAAGCAGAAAGAGATAGACCATAGGATAAGGCAGAAAGGATCATAGATGGATAGATAGTTTGGAAAAGTGGATAGGTAAAAAGGGAAATAAATATTGAAATTTTGAAAGACTATATGTGTAGATAGATAAACAGATAGAATAGAGTGAAAAATAAAGAGACAGGAGAGAGTGAGACATAGGGAGAGAAATGGAGATACAGATAGTACGATAGACGATTGGATAGTGAGAGAGAAAGAAAGATAGGGAAGTGATATATAAAGAATAATAAGGAGAGAGAGACGTTAAGGAAAGTAAATAGATGGATGAGTAGAGAGAGGATCAAGGAAGAGATTTGGGCAAACGGATGGAATAGTCTTTTCTCTTCTCTCTCATTCCACACGTCACAATTGACAGATTCCTTTACTTTGATTTCTCCTTTTCTTTCATTTATTCTTTCTCCTGTCTCACTCCTATCCTTCCCTTTTGTTCCCCTTGCCCTCGTTCAGTTCTTTCTTTCTTCCCCTCACTTATTTTCTTTTCTTTCCCTGTTTACTTTTCCTCCCCATTTACTTCCTCTCCCACGCCTCTTTTTTCACTAATTTCTCACTTCTGGTTTCCCTTGTCTCCCCTCTTCGCCCTCCTTTGTCTCTTCTCCGTACAGGATTCTTTGCTCGCTCCCTTCCCTCTTCCTTCTTTCCCTCCAGTCCCCCTCTCACCCCTTTCCCTCCTCTCCCTTCCCATTTTGCCCTCTTTTCCCCTCTCTCACTTCCTGTTCCCCTTCTCTAACCCCCTCTTTCCCCTCTCCCCCTCCTCTTTCCATTCACACTCCCCCTCTCTCCCTCCTTTTTCCCCCCACAGGTCCTGACAAGTATTTTCCCTCTGTTCTAGAATCTCTCTTCCTCCCCTCACACCCCTCTCCCTCCCCTCTTTTTTTCCCTCTCTTCTTCTATCACTCCCCTCTCCCTCCTCTCTCCCCTCTCCCCCCTCTCCCTCCTCTTTCCCCTCTCCCCTCAAAGCCTGACGGGTATGTACTCCCTCTTTTACTAATATCTCTTCCTCTCTTCTTCCCCTCTTCCTCTCTCTCTCTTCCTTCCCCTCTGTCACTCCTCTCTTCCCCTATCCCTTGCTTCCTCTCTTACTCCTATCTCTCACTCTTCGCTTCCCCCTCCCTCTTCTCCCCCTCTTTTTACTCTCCTTCTTCTCCTTTTCCCCTCTCACTCCCCTCTCCCCCCCCCGTCTCACTCACTCTCGCTTCTCCTTCCCCCCCTCTCCCTCGCCTCTCCTTCCCCTCTCTCCTTCCCCCCTCTCCCTCCCCTCTCCTTTCCCCCTCTCCCTCCCCTCTCCTTCCCCCCCCTCTCCCTCCGCTCTCCTTCCCCCTCTTCTTTCCAACCCCCCCCTCTCACTCCCCTCTCTTTTCCCCCCTCTCCCCCTCCCCTTTCCTCTCTCCCCTCTCCTTCCCCCCTCTCCCTCCTCTCTCCTTCCCCCTCTTCTTTCCACACACACCCCTCTCACTCCCCTCTCTTTCCCCCCCCCTCTCCCTCCCCTCTCTTTTCCCCCCTCTCCTTTCCCCCCTCTCCCTCCCCTCTCCTCCCCCCCTCTCCCTCCCCTCTCCTTTCCCCCCTCTCCCTCCCCTCTCCTTCCCCTCTCCTCCCCCCTCTCCTTCCCCTCTCCTCTACCCCCTCTCACTCCCCTCTCCTTTTCCCCCTCTCACTCCCCTCTCCTCTACCCCCTCTCACTCCCCTCTTCTCCCCCCCTCTCACTCCCCTCTCCCTCTCAACAGGTCCTGACGGGCAAATTCTCCTACATGAACGCCCAACTTGGAGCCGAGATCCGCGCCCTCCGCCTCGGCCGCCACCGCTTCCACTTCGCCAGGAACAGCTTCTATCCCCAGCGCTACGGGATGGCCTTGACCAGCGGCGCCCCCTTCAAGGAGGAGTTCGACCGAGTGTGAGATTCTGCCGTTTTTTTTTGTGTGTGTGTGCACTGTATTTCATTGTTTTCTATTTGTTCTTCCGAGTATGAGATGTTTGTAGTTATGTTTATTCTTTTTTTCTGATTTTCTCTCTCTTTCTTTTGTTTTATATACTTTTCGTTTTTTTTTTTTTCTTTTCTTTTTCGTCTACTCCATCTCTTTCTTCTTCTTTTCCTTCTCTTTCTTCTACTTCCTCTTTTTCTTTACCTTTCTCTTCCTTTTCTCCCTCTTCTCCTCCTTCTTCTTCTTCCTCTTCTTCTTCCTCCTCTTCCTCCTCTTCTTCTTCTTCCTCTTCCTCCTTCCCTTCTTTTTCTTCTTCAATTTCCTCTTCATCTGTCATTTGTCCATACTTTCCAAGACAGTAAACAAATCGCGTAGGAAAACATGAAATGCAAGTGATTTGAGAATATTTCTAGAACAGCCGGTTCTAAAAGAAATTACAAACTATTGTCATTTATATGATTCTTCTTCGAAAATGAGAAGGAAATAAAGCGAAAACAAACAAGATTTCTCCAAAACATACCAATAACCTTACCTTTCCCCTTTCCTGCTTTCTCCCTTTCTCCCTTCCTCCCTTGCCTTCCTTCCCCCTCTCTCCTTTTACCTGCTTTCCCACTCTCCTACTACTCCCCCCCCCCCCCATTTTATCCCTTTCCTTCCTTCTCTCCCATTTTCCCCCCTCGCACTTTCTCCCTTTCCCGCTCTCACACTCTCCCCCTTTCTCCCTTCTC
>NC_091573.1:27445975-27450975 GCF_042767895.1 Penaeus vannamei
AAAATGAATAATCATCAAAAAGTATATATAAGACATCAACAATATTTGATTCAACCACAAACAGAACCACAAAAGAATATCACACTCCTTAAAATTAAATGTGTAAAAAAAAAAAAAAGTGTCAAGCTACAACGAAAAACCTCATCTCTTTCCGTGGCCTAAAACAAAGCTCAAGCTCTAAGTAAAAAAAAAAAAAACTTTCCGTGACCTTTAGAAGAAGAAGAATAAATAAATAAATAAAAACGTATAGATCTGAAAGAAAAAACTTTAACGCTTTCCGTGGCCTTAAAAAAGCAAAAATAAATAAACAAATAAACAAAAACCCATCAAGCTATAAGGAAAGACTGCATCGCTTCCCGTGGCCTTAAAAATAAATAAATAAAAAAAAACGTGTCAAGCTAAGAGTAAAAACCTTATCGCTTCCCGTGGCCTTAAATAAATAAATAAATAAATAAATAAGTAAATAAATAAACGTGTCAAGCTGAAAGTAAAAACCATACCGCTTCCCGTGGCCTTAAATAAATAAATAAACAAAACATGAATAAATAGATAAATAAATAAATGAAATAGAAAAAAAAAACTTGTCAAGCTGAAAAGAAAAACTTACCCTTAACACAAAGTCCGTAGTAGTCCTGTGAGTGACGAGGGGGTGGCAGTCCCTCCCCTCCATGGCCCCTAAAAGGTCCCACAGGGAGTCGATCGGCTTCTCGTAGGATGGGGCAGCTAGGACGGCGGTTAGGGTCCCCGAGTATAAGGCTGAGGAGGAGGATGGAAGGATGAAAGGGTGTCTGTATCGCTGAGGATAAGGATAGGGAATAGGATGGATGGATTGGAGGATGTCTGTGTCCTTGAATAGATGGCTGAGGAATAAGATGGAAGGATTGGAGGATGTCTGTGTCCCCGAGTATAAGGCTGAGGAATAGAATGAAAGGATGTCAGTGTCCCCGAGTATAAGGCTGAGGAATAGGATGCAGGGATGGAGTAGATCGTTATCACTCAATACAAAGCTTGAGGAATAGACTGAAGGATAGTGTCCTATACGAACAAGGAGAAGGTCAAGGCTGTAGGATCCACTCAAGGACAAGGAAGACAGGACAAGAATGTGGTTATGTCTCGAGCGTTGAAGACGACAAGAACAGAACAAGAAAATATTAAGTCTATAAGGGGAAAAAAGGTTTCCCTGAGTACAAGAAGAAAATACAAAAACACGAGAAGGTTGCTCTCGGAAGAAAAAACTAGAAGTAAAAAAGTGGAAAGTTAATTCTGGAGGGAAAAGATTGCCTTATTAGGACGCGAATTAGTTAAGTCTGAAAGGAAAGGGTTGTGCAAGGAGGATCAAAAAAACACGTCAAAATTATTGATATTATTTTTATCTGGTAATGATATTCTGTGGGAAGTCTCATTATTGTAGACTTGGCAGTTTGTTTCTATTTAATAACATCTCTAGGCGGTAATGATAACTAATAGAGAGACAGACAGACAGACAGACAGACAGACAGACAGAGAGAAAGAGAGAGAGGGGGGGGGAGAGAAAGGGAGAGAAATAGGGGGAGAGGGAGAGAGAGAGGGAGAGAGAGAGAGAGAGAAAGAGACAGAGACAGAGACAGAGAAAAACAGAGAGAGACAGAGGGAGAAAAGAAAGAGAAAACAAGAAGAAAACACACAGACCTCTCACAACACAAAAACCAAAACAAACCACCATAAAAACCCAACAAAAACACAAACCGAAAAACACGACCCCCAAACGAACCATAGACGTAGAAACTGAAGAAATACCACGAGAAGAAAATGAAACGAAGCGGCCAGTGCTTCGTGGCTATGCGGTTCCCCTGCGCCATCAGGTTTCGAAACATCTGGAAGAAATAGAGCCACAGGGAGCAGGCCGGTTTCTCCCTGGCGTAGAAACCCACCAGCCGGCTCACTGTTGCCAGAACCGGGCCAATCAGCAGCGTGGAGAGGACTAATACCGCCCATACCTGGTATTAGAGATGAGGAGGAGGATGGTCAGTGGTGTGGTAAAATAATGTAGATAAGTGAGATAATGAAAATATAATGATGATAAAGCAGTGTAGATAAGTGAGATAATGATAATAAAACAGTGTAGATAAGTGAGATAATGATGATAACACAATGATAAAGCAGTGTAGAGAAGTGAGATAATGATAATAAAACTGATAAAACAGTGTAGATAAGTGAGATAGTGATGATAAAACAATGGTAAAACACTAGATGTGTGAGATACTAATGACAAAACAGTGTAAGTATGTGAAATAATAATAATATAACAATGATAAAACTGTAGATAAGTGAGATAATGATAAAATAGTGTAGATAAGTGAGATAGTGATGATAAAACAGTGTAGATATGCGAAATAATAATAATGAAATAAAAGTAAATAGTGGAAATGTGTAAAATGACAATAATAAAACTGATAAAACAGTGTAGATAAGCGGGTATATCTTTGGAAGAAATGATACTAACACAAACAGCTTTGACAGAAGATATCCTTACTAAGAAGTAATTTGCAATTAAAGAGCCCTCGAGTTTCAAAATACGTAAGACACAATTTTGGAAGTAAAAGAAAATGTTATCCCTAGAAGAACATTTTCTATCGTGAATCGAGGGACCATTTTCTGTGATGAATCGTATTAGTAAATCCTTCATTCGGTTTTTATTTTCCAATCAAATGGACCATGATTAACCTTTACTTCATTTTAGTTTTACTTTTAAATAGGTTTTTAATTTTAAATAGGTTTTTAATAGGTTTACTTCATTTTCAACTTCTGAATCCATATGGAATCCTCTTATTTTACCAATTGATCGCCATATAAACTTAAATGTAGACAAAAAAAAGAAATAAACAGTACCCCCTCCCTTCAATGTAGGCAATAACGTTTACACATTTCATTTTACTTTTGCAGTGAAGACAATAAATTTTACACCTTCAATTTTACTTTTTTTCAGTAAAGGCAACAACTTTTGCACATTTAATTTTATTTTTTTCTGTAAAGACAATAACTTTCTCACATTTAATCTTACTTTTCAGTAAGGACAACAATTTTTACACATTCAATTCTACTTTTTTCACTAAAGACAAACTTTTACACATCCAATTTTACTTTTTTCAGTGAAGGCAAACACTTTTACATATTTTATTTACTTTGGGCGTGAAGGGCGCGAAGATAGCCCCCGCCCGCCCCACCTCCTTCGGCGCTGACGTCAGGAGCGTCGTCGCCTCCAGGAAGTAAGGGAAGCTGAAGTCAACCACTGTCTCTCGGGATCCTGAAGTCATGAAAAAAGAATTGATTGAGGGCGTGGATTGAGGATATTGGATCGGAAAACGAAAATAGTAAGAGGGAGGAAACGAAAGAACAGGAGGTGACACGAAACGGAAGAAAAGGGAAAAAAAGGGAAGAAACGAAAGAACAGGAGGTGAAAAGAAAAGGAAAAAAAAAGGAAAGAAAGAACAGGAAAAAAGAAACGAAAGAAAATGGAAAACAGAAAAGAAAGAAAAAGGGAAAAAAGAAAAGAAAGAAAAAGGGGAAAAAAGGAAAAAGATAATCGAAAGAAAAAGGGAAAAAAATTTAAAAAATAAAATAGGAAAAAAAGAAAAGAAAGAAAACAGAAAAAAGAAATGAAAACAAGGTAAAAAAAAAAAGGGGGGGGGGGAAGAAATATAAGACAAAATAACCATGAAAAGAATATAACACGATTTCTTGGGAAAACGGGAGGGGGAAGGAGGAAGGAGAGCCGAGCTGAAGTGAACCAGTGACGTCATGAAATCCTGAAATAAATTATGCTGTATGTTGCAAAATAGGATGTTGCAAAATACATGAGTTAGGAGCAAAGGGTTGGTTGGTATACTACTGTTTCGCGTTATCTCAAAAGAATTGTATATTTTTTTCCATAGATAAAATTCATTGCAAAAACGAAATGAAAAAAAAATTAAAATTAAATAAATAAAAAGCTGTAATTTTCCATGAAAACTAGATGATCTTTCTATGTTCGTTCATATGTCGGCATTTCTTATGACACTATATATTCCACAATGCTGATAATAGAAATCCGAAATAAAAAAGAAAAAGTATTGTATTTTTAGTTTTAAGAAACTGCGGATAGTTTGTGATGTATCTTGCAGAAAGTAAACAAAGGTGGTATACAATAGAATAATTATTCTTGGTTCCGTGAATTTCTTCGGTTTGCATATCCTGTGACATTGGCAATTCAGCAAATAAGAAATTATGATACTAAAGGAAAAAGAATTAGAAAAAAATAAACTCTGGTAGAAATGTGATCACATTGCGCTGTACGTCTTTTTGTAACACTAAATTCGCAGCGAAAGTAAACATGTAATTCCACGATATAAGAATAGTACTTCTGGTTTACAGCTTGGTAACAATACCTATGGCCATAAATTTAATATTTTCACACTAGTAAAAAAAATCTCTAAAGTTTTGCCTTAAAATATAAGATCTGTAAGATTTCCCAAGAAAAATAACCCCCTATATTATTCTTACATGTTTTCACAAAATTAATCTTGGAGGCTAATTTAATCTAAAACTTAATCATAGGGACATTTTAAAACTTTAATCGCAGAGACAATTCAAACTTCAGACAAATTACCCAAACTGTGAACATTGTTAGTGAGTTGCAACGTGCAGGATTCATAATGAAGAAATTGTAGATGAAATAACGAAAGGAAGAACACGAAAATACACGAATATGCTCAAAGGCCTTTTCGTTATACATACCCTGAAGAAACAGTACAACGAAAAAGCCTTTGATATGCGTGTTTTTCTCTCTCCCTTTTCTCTCTCTCTCTCTTTCTTTCTTTCTTTCCATTGTTTCATTATACTTGAGGTTCGTTAAAGGGACACAATTCGCTAATTTTGCGAACATTAGTGTTATAAATATAGACTATCAATATGTTACAATTAGATGTCACTTAATTATAACTAATACTGATACATTCATATGATATTATATAAGGTAAATATAA
>NC_091573.1:27453475-27458475 GCF_042767895.1 Penaeus vannamei
GGGGGAGGGAGAGAGGGGGTAGGTAGAGGTGGAGGGGAGGACAAGGCAAAGAGGGAAGATGGAGGGGGAGAGGACTTGGGGATAGGTGTGTGTGTGTGTGTGCGTGTGTGAACGAGGACTCATATATTTTAGTGTGCTTCTAAGGATGTGCACAAGGACCCATACCTTTGCACATCCATGCATATTCGTAAACACATCTATACCTGTGTGCGTACATGCATACACACATCTCTTTATTACATTACTAATTTCCTGGTTACCACATAATTACTCAATCGTTATTACATCACAATTTTTTTTAGGTATTCAGCTAAAAGATAAAAAAAAAAAGAACCAGCATATCATTACAATGCCTTTAACACGCTAGTTCGCAAAGATAAACGGAGCCTGACGTCGAGGGCTGTCATTAAAGAGACATAAAAGGGACGTCATTGAAGGGACGTCATTAAAAGAGACGTCATTGAAGGGACTCATTAAAGGGACGCCATTAAAGAAACTCAAAAAGGGACGTCATTTAAGGGATTCCTAAAAGGGACGTCATTAAAGGGATGCTATTAAATGGACGTCATTAAAAGGGACGTCATTAGAGGAAATAAAAGGGATGTCATTAAAGAAACTCAAAAAGGGGCGTCATTAAAGGGACTCCTAAAAGGGACGCCACTTTAGGAGCTCCTAAAAGGGACGCCACTTTAGGGACTCATAAAAGGGACGACATTAAGGGGAATCATCAAAGGGACGTCATTAAACGGACTCCTAAAAGGGACGCCACTTTAGGGACTCATAAAAGGGACGACATACAAGGGACGTCCCTTCAGGCCCTCGTCAAAGGACACCGCCAGGGGACGCCCGTCGCCGCCCTCCGCAGCGCCTCACGTGAAGTTGAGCTTCCGAGCCAGCGCCTCGAGGACGTTGCAGTCGATGCCCGAGTGCGGCGCCGCCTCCCGGAGGGCTCCGTCGCGGGCGCGCAGGGGCGTCACGCGGAAGAAGGGCCAGTTGTCCACCACGGCGCCCCTCAGCTGCCGCCCGCCGAAGTCCGCGTACGAAGAGGTCAGGTCAGGGGTCAGCGGAGCCTGCAGGAGCGAGGTCGCCCTCTCGCTCTCGAAACTCCAGGCCCATCGCCCCAGGATTTTGAAACTGAGGGAGAACTAAGTTATCTTATTTGTTGGTTTATTTATCTAGTTTATTTAGAGTTATCTAAATTGGTAGATTATAAGTATCGTTAGTGATCGGTGTGTGTGTGTGTGTGGGGGGGGGGGGGGGCGGGGCGATAAGCAGTCGGTATAGTTGTCTTTTCATTTATTTTTTTGTCTATTTATTATTCATTTATTGACATCTATTTATTATCTATTTACTGACTTATCCATCTATCGTTTATTTACTGACTTATCTATCGTTTATTTACTGACTTATCCATCTATTCTCTATTCTCTATCTATTATTTATACATTGACTTGTCTATCTATTATCTAAAGTCATAGCTTTTATCTTCATTATGGTGAGTGATTGCAAATCCATCAGGTATCTATAAAAAAGGCAATTTAGTAAGCTACCAACTAATTAATTTCTCTTTTTAGGAAAGTTGCAATAATATCAACATTATAATTGTTATCGTCAGAAGTTCATTTAAACATAAGCAACGAATTCAGATTGCACAAAAAGCGTCTGTAATTAATGTGATTAATTCAAACGAAAATAATTTATTTTCCTTACCTTAATTGGTTATCTTTGTTTATGAAGGAATTCAAAAACTGATAACGGTTTTTTGATATTGGGAGAACGACTGATATCTGTAATTAGAGAGACTATAAAGTGACCATGCAATGTATTACAGAGAATTAGGTGTATCTATTTCACAAAACTCGTTAAACTCTCCTAGTTTTGGATATTTGTTTGATAGGACTGAACACCTCGACACGCATTTTGTTTATGATTTTTAAATGTGAATGCGATCTATATTCCTCGCTTTAAACTCCAAGTATTTTCTTTTTTGTGATTAAGTGCTATCAGAAATGTCCATTGATCTTTCACCAATATTCTCTCGACAGCTGGTTAATAATTACAGTGATAATCATTTGTTATGTGGCTAGCCCAGAGACTCGTAAATTTCACAAATTTGGTCGTTCACTTACATTGCATTTATAATTGACTCTAATGTCATTTAGGCTATCAAAACATTTGTTAATCGTATGAGAATCATTATACTTAATCTTTCCGTAAAATGATAGGATGGAAAAGTGAATAATGTTAAATATTCTGACAAAATCGGTGGTCGTTGTAAAGATATTGAAAATAGATGGTTTTCAGTGGACCGAATTATTTGATGAGTAACTGATACAAAATCTTGTTTCCTTTTAGAATTTAATAAAGGAAATGATATTACCTGTGTACCTTCCCTCACCGATACTGCCAGATCTGAAGTGAAGTCATTTTGCAGGAATACGAACCAGTGGATCTCAGGTGACTCAAGATAACTCTGACGAATCTAGTAATAAAAAAAAATACAAAAAAGAAACATTTGATGGTTTTTGAATATGCTTATAAATAAATACTCTTTCATATGAAATTATCAATATTGCTGTGGAACATTTCATTGTTGCTGATGTTACATTTTGATACTAACATGTTCGAAGATTCGCAAGGTGTTCTCCCTTGAACAAATGACGATGACGGTGCGCAAGCCTCCTACGCGGTAAGACGACTTTATCATGTAATCGAGAATTTCTAAATCGTTATCACAAACATGGATCGTGACGTCACACCAACGGCCATTAATTGCGCGAACGATGGAGGAGATACCTGTGGATAAAATGAAGATTTTATTTTCCACATTTTCTCCGTCACAACAATCGCAGTAAACGATCCACATGTTATACGTAAACGCAAATTAGAGAGAGGGAGGGAGAGAGAGAGAAGAGAGAGGGAGGAAGGAAGGGAGGGAGGCAAAGAGAAGAGCGAGGGAAGGAGGAAAAGAAAGAGAGAGGGAGAGAGAGAGAAAGAGAGGGGGGGCAGAGAGACAGACACAGACAAAGAGAAAGAAACACTTATAAAAAAAAAGTTAATTCCCATTAGCTTATCATCCTTTCATCCACTTACCAAATGCAGAATGATCGTGGAGGATGTGAACGAGTCGCGTGTTGACATTGTCCATAATAAAGGAGATTAGGTTGACGAGGAGTTGCTGATCTTCACGAGACCAAGAAACATCAAAGTGATTCAGTTCTTTCGTCTGAATTCTGGATGTGAGAGAATCGAGTATTTGCTGAAACATTTGTATTTTTCTTTGTTTTCTTTTCTAATTTTAACGACAATGCAATGAAAAGAGTAAATCACGAAAATACTACTATTACTACTACTACTGGTACTGCTACTAATAACGGTAATAATGGTATTTAATAATTATTATTATTATTACAATTATTATTATTATTATTACTATTATTATTATTATTATTGTCATTATAGATATAAAAATGATATTAATAAATTAATAAATGAACTGGCAACTCACCTGCACTCTGGATTACTCCGATTTGACGTCTCTTGCGGAAAATAATGATGTTGAAGACAACACACAAACAAAATGATAGTTAAAATAACAAATAATAAAAAAGAATATTGTAAACTTTAAGATGAAATAATATTATCAATATACATATTAAACAATCTGATCAAAACCAAAAAAAAAAAGATTTAGGCAAGTACCCTACAGTGGGAGTGAGGTGCCAGTTCGTACTTTTCTGGAGTTTGACGCGTCAAAATACCTCTGTCCATGGCCCGAAGAACGACTAATACCCAGGCGCCAAAGAACGGCAGATATCAATGGCAGACTCCGGTTGGCATGAGACGACAGGAAGGAAGAGCTGGCGACAGCTGTAGTGTGTGAGGTTACTGAAGACTGCCCTTGCGCTGTTCCAAGAAGTACTGGAATATGAATGTGTACATATCTACTTATCTGTCTACTATCTCTCTCTCTCGCTCTCTCTCTCTCTCTCTCTCTCTCTGTCTCTGTCTCTCTCTCTCTCTCTCTCTCTCTCTCTCTCTCTCTCTCTCTCTCTCTCTCTCTCTCTCTCTCTCTCTCTCTCTCTCTCTCCCTCTCCCTCTCCCTCTCCCTCTCCCTCTCCCTCTCCCTCTCCCTCTCCCTCTCTCCCTCTCTCCCTCTCTCCCTCTCTCCCTCTCTCCCTCTCTCCCTCTCTCCCTCTCTCCCTCTCTCCCTCTCTCCCTCTCTTTCTATCTATCTATCTCTTTCTATCTATCTCTTTCTATCTCTCTCTTTCTATCTCTCTCTCTCTTTCTTTCTTTCTTTCTTTCTCTCTCTCTCTCTCTCTCTCTCTCTCTCTCTCTCTCTCTCTCTCTCTCTCTCTCTCTCTCTCTATCTATCTATCTATCTATCTATCTTTATCTCTCTCTCTCTCTCTCTCTCTCTCTCTCTCTCTCTCTCTATCTATCTATCTATCTATCTATCTATCTATCTTTATCTCGCTCTCTCTCTCTCTCTCTCTCTCTCTCTCTCTCTCTCTCTCTCTCTCTCTCTCTCTCTCTCTCTCTCTCTCTCTCTCTCTCTCTCTCTCCCTTTCTGTTTATTTCATTTTCTCTTTATGAGTATTTGTGTGTGTATGTACATACATATATACCAATTTAAATCGCTGTAGGTTTTTGATAGTTAAAATGAAATAAAGATTCATAAAATAAAAAGTGCACATGCATGAGAAGGAAGAGTAATAAGGAGATATAAGCATAGAAAGGTAAAGAAAACGAAAAACAAGTAAAGAAAGAAAGACAGACAGACAGATAGAGACAGAGACAGAGACAGAGAGAGTAAAAGAGAAAGCAAAGGATCATGAGAGAGAAAGAAAGAGAGAGACACAACCAAACCGTCCTTCGAGAGAAAGTGGAGAGAAAGCGAAAGGGGAATAGAAAAAGAGACAAAAACAATTCTAAAATCTTACTAAACCCAAGAGCCAAGCTGAGAGCAACCCTAAGACATCTTAAAGAGCCCATTT
>NC_091573.1:27463475-27485975 GCF_042767895.1 Penaeus vannamei
ATGGTAAAAAAAAGGAAATATAGAATAATGGTAATATTACTAATAGCTTCTGTTCCGACTCGCTAATAAATATACATATACATTCAAGAAGGTTAAACACAGTGTTAAAAATGATAATAACAGGAATTAGTCCAACTCACGAAAATTCTCTGCCACGCGCCACGACCTCCTTCCTCAACTGCCATTTCGGAACTGATCGTATATTTTAAATTCACCGCTTCGTTCCGTTTTCTAATGCCCCCTCCCCCCCCCCCTTTTACCTCCCCTCCCACATCCGTTTTCTTTTGCCTTTCTTACGCTTTGTAATTGTTTGTCATAATTTTCGTTATTATTGTTATATCTGCTGCTGCTGTAGGCAATTCGATATTGATGTTATTGCTGTTATTGCCAATGGTGTGTTATTATCCTTTATTGTCATTTTGTTATGGTTATTATTTTTTTTCTAATTTTAATGTTTCGCTGTGATTTTGATGCTGTTATCACTTCACCATTCCTGTCATTTTTGTTGTTATCATTTTAATATTTTCGTTAATTTCTTGCTGTGGCTGTTGCTATTGTTGTCATTATGATTCTTGTTATCATTATTTGTTCTTCCTATTCTACTTCCATTTCTTCTCTTTCCTCCCTTTCTACTTTTACCACCTTCTCCTTACCCATTATATATTTTTTTTCTATCCATCTATTTCTAACTCTATCTCTGCCTGTCTCTCGGTCGTTCGATCGCTCGCCCTCTCCCTCTTCCTCTCCTTCTCCCTCTCTTTCTCCCTCTCCCTCTCCCTTTCCCTCTTCACTCTCCCCCTCCCTCTTCCTCTCTCTCCCCATTTCCCTTCCCACCCCCCTCTCCCTCTCCTTCTCCCTGTTCCTCTTCCTCTCCTACTCCCTCTCCTACTTCTTCTCTTTCCCCATCTCCCTCTGCCTTTCTCACCCCTCTTCCTCTCCTTCTCCATTTCCCTCTCCTTCCCCCTCTTCTTCTCCCTCTCCTACTCTCTCTCCTTCTCCCTCTCCCTCTCCCTTTCTCTCCCCCTTTCCCTTCCCTCCCCCTCTCCCTTTCCCTCCTCCCCCCGTTTCCTTTCCCTCCCTCCCACCTTCTCTCTCTCCTTCTCCCTCTCCCTCTCCCTCTCCCCCCCCTTTTCCCTCCCCCCCCCCACCTTTTCCCTCTCCCTCTCCCTCTCTCCCTCTCCCTTTCCCTCCTCCCCCCTTTTTCCTTTCCCTCCCCCTCTCCTTCTCCCTCTCCCTCCCCCTCTACCTTCCCCCCTTTTTCCTTTCCCTCCCCCTCTCCTTCTCCCTCTCCCTCTCCCTCTCCCTCTACCTTCTCCCCTCGCCTTCCCTCCTTAATTATGACGGTAATAAGCAAAGTGATGACGCATAACAATAATCATAATACTACTATAATGATAATGAAATGTGATAGTGCATTTATGATATCAATGATGGTATCAATTAATAATGAAAATAATGACACTCAAAATAATGATGATGATTATGAGTAAGAGGAGCATGAACAATGATGATAATAAGTTAATAATGATAGTGATAATGATAGTTATTGATAAAGATTAAGACAGCAATAAGGCTGATGATAATGACAATAATAATAATTATTATTATAGTAAGGACAGCAATAATGATGATTATGATAATGATGATAATCATGGTAATGAAAATAATACTAATATGGATGATAATAATGATAAGAGTAAATGATGATAAAAATAATGATAACAATGATTGTGATAGCAATGGTAATAATGATAATGATAATAATAATTTTAAAAAATGTAATATTGATTATGATATAAATGACCAAAATAGTAATTATAATAGAAATAACCATAATTATATAATAATGATGGTGATAATGATAATAATAATGATGATAAAAACATTAATAGTAACAATAATGATAGCGAAAATTATAAAAATATTCATGTTAATATAATAGTAATGATAATGGCAATGATAATAGTAATGATAATGA
This sequence comes from Penaeus vannamei, assembly GCF_042767895.1. Classification (NCBI taxonomy): domain Eukaryota; kingdom Metazoa; phylum Arthropoda; class Malacostraca; order Decapoda; family Penaeidae; genus Penaeus; species Penaeus vannamei. The sequence goes on from NC_091573.1 coordinate 27,465,454, forward strand.
TAACAATAATGATATATTATAATGATAATGATAATAATAATAATAATAAATAATAATAATAATGATAATAATGATGATGACAGTGACAACAATGACGTTCGTGATGAAGATGATCATATTAACAATGATAATAATGATAATAAGAATAAGAAGAAGATTAACGATGATGATAATGATAATAAAGGTAATATTAATAACAATCATAATGATAATATCATTAATAACCATAATGATAACAATAATACTAATGATAAGGATAAGTATAGCGATAATGATTATAAGAGTAATGGTGATGATTGTGGTAATGATGATAATGATAATAATAACTATGATACAAAATATATTACGATTGATGAAGATAGTAAAATAGCAATGATGATAATGATATTAATGATAGTAGTGATAATAAAAACACTGATTATATTGCGATGATGATGATAATGATAATCATAATGATACTGAAAATAATTATTATAATGATAATTATAAAAAGTATGATAATGATAATCATAACATTGATAATAATGATGATGATAATGTCATCGAACAGAAGCAGTGGCACTCTAATTATGCTATCATTAATGCATTTAATTGGTAAAACGTAACCCTTGATTAGTTATGATGATATAAAATTCTAAAGGAATAAAACCTCAAAATAGAGTTTGGTGGTAGTGAGGCTGTAGTTGTAGTTGTGTTTATGTTAGAGGTGAAGTACTTGTGGACGATCTTGGTGGTTACTTTCACTCGAGATAAGGGCCAAAATACCAAGTCGCCTTCTCACAGTGCCACCTCAGCATCCATACAACCGAACAACCAGGCCTCTGTCTAGATGACCTGGCACCCCTAGGTCTAAGATTCCTGAAGTCAGTTCAGGTTGAAGCATCATTGAGTGAAGGTGAATCGGTGTTGGCTCCTGGAACTCATTTGAAGAATACGGTGTGATTAGCCGTAAAAACTAGCATAACTGATTAGAGATTAATTAACTCTAGTATTACTGTGAAGTTAGCTGTAGATTCCAGTTCGTCTTTCCCCGAAGTTAGCGGACGGCGGGACTAGGAACTATAGTCAAATTGTATTATTAATTTAATAAGTTGGTAAGTTCTTCTTGTACACAGTGTTTAATATTATCCCATTTTGACATTCATACAGAATAGAACACTGAACAAAGGAGGGAACCACACCACAGAGACACTGGTGGGTTGAACACAGAGGTAGACGAAACAAAAAGAAACAACACTTATACTAATGAAATCACTTGAAGTACATCGACACGAGAAGCACAATATCTATTAAATAAGAACCTATGAGTCGTGAACATATCAATGATATTGAAATATATGAGAAATGAAGTAACTTAATTAATTTTAAGGTTTCCAGAAATAGTGAATAATGAGGCAGAATGATGCCATATTGATCTGAAGTTTTAATGATCAAAAATAATATTGAATCTATCTGAGATAACCTTTGATTAACTTATTAGAGTAAAGTAATAGCGAAGATTTGTGTTGGGGTTAACAATGACCCATATAACATATGGTGGCAGCGAGAAGGATTAATAGTATTGTATTCTATGTACTTTAAAGAAATTGTCAGTATAGCAGCATTCTGGAAGTGTATGGCAACTACTGCAGGCACCGAGGAAAGTAGACTTACTGACGTACTGGCATGCCAATGAGAGTGTGAGAGACTGCTAAAGTGAGTTTTGATTGGCTGAGAGAGCAGAGTGACTAACGCTTTAGTCTTAAAGTACGAGCCGCTGTCCAATCAGCCACGAGGAATTGGATGAGGATATGACGTTAGTCTACGTAAGACTCGTAGGACCAATCAGACGACGGTAGACTCACGACTGTGACGTCACTGAGCCGCTCGCTCGTGAGACCGAGAGCGGTAGTCTGAGAGCTGACGCGAGACAGAATATCTTTGAGTGAAAGTCAATTATTGCATGGCTAACTCTCCACTATTACTTAATAGTAACTAGATGAATAAAGTGAATTAAGGTGGTAAATTCATGCATGCTAATTGATTACACAGTTCAATATAAAAGGACAATTATAAATTAATTTGTTGGAGTAATATTTTTGTTTTAGTGACTCCTACAAGTTTTCTTTCATCAATAGATATTCATAAAGACGGAGTGGAGGGTATACTAACTTAACACACTACAATTATACTAAGACGGCTAATACATATATATAACCTTTTATTATATGAATGGAGGTTTGTCCATTATGTTTCATTTGTTTTATTTTTCTGCTGTATAGCTTGTTTTGTGTTTTTGGTTAACTAATTACGCTTGTTTTCTTGTGTTTACTTGCGTTCTTATTGGTTTTCGCACTGAAGTGACTACAATTAACGAACTCAGTGACAGAAGTCTCGATGGACTCATAAAGATTTCCTGTAATATTGTTGATGCGGGTGAGTTGAATTCGTTAATTTCTTCAGATAACAATCGTTATCCTATAGAGAAGCTGTCCGAAGAAGAATACATTTTCACCGGGGGAGGAAGATAATCCTAGTAATTAACACCCGATTTCGTTAGAAAAACGCAAAATGGACTCGCGACTTGAGCTTGTAGTGGGACAAATACGCGGCTTAGCTGCACAAATGCAGCAAATGATGGAGTTGCAAACTCGCAGTCATCGAGCTGCAACAGGAGAGACTTCCGAGGCTCAGTCAGCCGAAGCCACGGCTAATGAAACCCCGAGCCAAGCTGGAACTACGAGACAGTTCAGTACAGTGGAGGTATTCACCAGCGACAAGAGTGTTCCCATGTTTACGGGTGGGGAAGATGGCCTCACCGGTGGGGAATGGCTTGCCTGGGTGGAAGCAGAAATGAAAAGGCGTAACATTTCGGGGGAAATAGACAAGACATTGTTCGCCTTGGGGTACATTCACACGAACAAAGGACCCGCTAGAGTGTACGCACAGGAGGTGGGAGGCGAAGGAGTCCCCTACCGACGTTTCAGCAAGATGATCCTTTCTCGGTTTAGTGGAGGAAGAAAACCTTGGAACCGTATCCTTCGAGAAGCAGAGAGAAAGAGGGGTGAGACATACAAAGAATGGGTCAAGACACCAAAGGCTCTTCGACTAGACTGCATGCTGATGAAACTTTGGCCATTTGAGGGGATTTCGCTGAATATTGTGATGGATACTCTCTATGACAATATGGTCGGAAAAGCTGTAGCGAAATATCGGATTGAAGGGACGGAAAAATGGGACCATGACCGTCTAAAGTCCATGGATGCTGGCGACTTGATGAAAGAAATTGGAATTTGGATGGAGGATAATCCTCTCCTCGACCAACAATTCCAAACTAAGTTAAGCTCCGGGGAAGAAAAACCAGCTATGGAAACCAGAGTCGGTGATGTAAAAACAGAAAGTCGATCCATGAAGTCGAAAGGAGGAAAAATGTTTCATTGTCCAGAACATGGCTGGAATAAGACGCATGGAAAGGAGGATTACTATAAGCTGAAAGCAGCCGAAACTTCAACAATAGCGACAGAGAAGTCGCAGAGGAGAGAGAAAAAAGGCAATCCATCTAGCATGATAACATGTTTCCTGTGTCAAAAGAAAGGACATCGGCGAGCCGAATGCCCAATCCTAAACGACGTCGAGAAATTATTGGCTTCAAAAAACGGAGCCAAGCCGTCCAAGACGGACGGCAACACGGAGTAGAGGAAGAGGGACACCAGAAGCTGGAGGAGACCGTGAACTACCGCATTCCCATACTAGGACCACCACCTCCAGAATATATGAAGACTGGTGTTTGTACCACAGAATGACAGAAGTTTTGTTGCTGTGTGGGACTCTGGTACAAAACCCAATCTGGTCAAACTATCACTTTATCGGGCACATGGGGACGTGAAGAAAGAGACAAAGAGACGTACCTTCTCCGCTAGTTCCCCATAACGCAGAACCAGTGAAAGCACTTGGGCTGGCCAAGATGACTTTCATTATTGGGGGAAAGCAGTTTACTGGTGATTGTTTTGTATTCGAGGATCATGCAATCCATTTCCCAGGTAATTGCGATCTGCTTATTGGGACGGCCTTTATGAGGACTCATAAGCTGGATCTAAGTTTTCAGTACTGGAGGGTTCATCATAGTGCCTACCTACCCCCATCGATGATAAACAGGTGCATGACATAGCCGGAGTGGTTGATGAGCAACCAGTTAACGCTGACTGTGGAGATGCACCGATGAGCTGTTCTCCTGATGTGGCATTCAACAGTGTTTCCGACAAAGAGGACACAATTGTAATAGTCTCTACTGGGGTTTACCTGTAGGGAAGGCATCCATCATTTTAGGGAGCCTTAAGCAGGACGAGAGACAACACGGAACCTCGATTTTAATCAGTGGTTTACCGTTGGGAGAGAACTATATCGTTATCCCTGTGGTAGCCAAGGCAACTTCGGTCGCACACCGTTCTTGGTTCATGGCAAGAGAGCCATTGTTAATGCTGTATCTATCCAAGGTGATGAAGAGGAGCAGCTGGGACGATTGCCGACCGACCACTGGAAAAAACAACGAGTTCTCACAATGATGAGTATCAGTGTCATGGTCACTGAGGTGAAACCAGATGATGTAGAGGAAGAGGATCCCCCGGATCAAGCTCTTCAAATTGATCCATGTTGTGTGGTGAAAAACGAGCCAGTGTATGATGAGAAGCGCTTCCAGAAACTTCTGAAAGCACTGGATGCTGATAGCTGGATCCTGAAGGAAGACCAACACAAAGCAGCAGAGTCCATGATACGGGAATTCCAAGAGGCATTCAACCTTAAAGAGGAACCTTTAAGAAGAACCAATCTTCTTGAGCACAATATAAAGACAGGCGACAATGATCGAGTATATGTTTCACCTATGTTCATCCCATATGCTCTACGACCTGCTGTGGGAGCAGAGGTCAAGGCTCTGAAGGAACAAGGCCATATTCGAGTTAGTTCTGAATGGAATGCACCAATTGTTCTAGTGAAGAGAAAGGACAAATCGCATCCTCGGTTCTGTGTAGATTACCAGGCATTGGACAGCCAAACCAAGCTTGAATTCTACCCTTTGCCACTGATAGAAGACATCCTTTACCAAGTCAGCCAGAGCAAGTGGTTTTCGGCGCTTGACTTGCGTAGCGGGTACCATCAAGTACCACTGGATGACGACTCAATACTGAAGTCAGCCTTCACCACCCAGTGAGGACGTTTCGAGTACACAGTGATGCCGTTTGGACTGTCTAATGCACCTCGAACGTTCCAACGCCTCATGAACCGAGTTTTCAGTGGCCAAATCGAACAGGGGTTGCAGTTGTTCTTAGACGACATAGCTATATACACGGATGATATTGACAGGCATCTACAGGTACTGAAGGAAGCACTGGGTCGGTTGATAAAGGCTGGACTAAAGGCTACTCCTGAGAAGACACGATTTTTCCAAGAAATAAACCTTTTAGGGCATGAGGAAGTTGAAGCAGCGCTAGACAAGTTAGCTGCTGTAAAAGACTTTCCAACACCCAAAAAATGACGTGAAGACGATTTCTTGGTCTAACTGGGTATTACCGACGATTCATAGAGAAATATGCCCAAAAGGCCCAACCTCTTACAAAGCTGACCTCAGAGAAACAACCTTTCATTTGGGGAAGTGAACAAGAGGAAGCATTTGAAGTGCTGAAGAGAAGTCTACTAAAGGAACCAGTGTTGAGGTCTCCTGACTTCTCGCGAACGTGCTACATCTCTACTGATGCCAGTGAGGGAGCTATTGGTGCCATTTTAGCACAGAGGTATGAAGGACACTTTTGCCCTGTGTCATATTTCAGTCGCCAGCTTCGAGGAGCTGAGCTTCGCTATGATGTGATGGAGAAAGAAGCGCTCGCTGTAAGTTTAAACCTCTTATATGGGGATTAGAAGTGATTGTCATGTCAGATAATCGCTCTCTGCAATGGCTTTACCACAAAGCTAAGGATGGTAATGCACGTGTCACCAGATGGGCCTTAACTGCTCAGTCTTTTGGCGCTAAAATTCTGTACCATCTGGGAAAGCTGAATGCTGCAGCTGATGCACTATCTCGTATTGGAGCACCAGGAGTGGATCCTGATATTGAGAAAGCATCAACGATGATAATCGATGAAACTCAAAACTGCCAGATATTGATGGCAGTAATAGCCAATAATTCTGGAGGGAAAACAAGACAAAATGAACTGGAAGATGATGAGAAAGATAGACATCCTTGGTCTATCGATGAAATTATATGGGAGCAAAACCAAGTACCAGCAGACGAAGAACCCTCTCGACAAGAGGAAGGTGGACCCGAATTTGGTGGTAGAAGATTACTTCAATCAAGGGCTCCTCTACAAACAAGTCAGGACACCTAATTCGGCGCAAGATATGAAGGAAGTGCTGTGTGTGCCTAGAACACTAGTTCCAAAGGCTTTGGCATTTGTGCACTTAGCACCACTAGGAGGCCATGGTGCTGAGGAAAGGACCAAATTTAGGGTGAGACAAAACTTTACTTGACGTGATATGGACAGGGATATAGCTGAGTATTGCAGGAAGTGCATTACTTGCGCGAAGTTTAAGGGGCGTGCACATTCACTGACACCCTTAAGACGATATCCTGTTCCACTGGAACCTTTCCAAATGGTTTCGATGGATCTGATGGGACCTTTCCCTCTGACCGAGAGAGGAAACCAGTATATCTTGGTAATAGTGGACTTTTTGACACGATTTGCCGTTGTCAGAGCCTTACCCAACAAATATGCTGAGACCGTAGCTGGGGCTGTGAGGTGTTTGCAGACCTCGGGATTCCTCAGACGGTATTAACAGACCAGGGACGCGAATTTAGGAATGAGATCCTGAAGGAGATGGCGAAGCATATGCAATTTCAGCATCATAAGATTACTGAATACCATCCAGCGTCCAATGGACTCTGTGAACGGACCAATCAGCAAGTTCTCAATATTCTACGAGGGATGGTGGACGGTAAAGATCAGTACTGGGATCTTTATCTAAAGGACACCCAAATGGCTTTGAATTCTGCTTACCACAAAGTAATTGGGGACACGCCTTACTACGCCATGTACAACCGGGACCTGAAGACTTCAGACCTTTGGTGGACCAGACCCTCACATTTTGGAGGTCCACCTGATGAAGATTTCATAACTGCAAGGACTCGACGGTCCAAGGAGGTGATGAATATGTACGAGACAACTTGCTAAGAGCAGCAAATGAACAGTGTAGGATTCGCCAGAAGAAATCCAAAGACACTACATTTCTGCCTGGGATGAGAGTTTTCATCAAGGCTGTGAAGAAGGGTAACAGCAAATTATCTCCTCGCTGGGAAGGACCCTTCCGAGTCGTTGGGCAAATACGACCATATGTCTACTGGATTAAACACCTACAGACAGAAAAGATGAAGGAATTTTATCTCGAGAATATGAAGATCGCGCTGGAGGCCAGTATTCCGAGATCGCTAGCCCCAGAAGCAAGAAGACCTTATCCACAGGAGACACATTCATATATTAGACCTGAAGGTACCTCCGACGAAGAAGAAGCACGTGAAGAAGAGTATGTCATGAGCTTCCAAACGAATGGGGATGGAAAAGGAACTTCAGAGAGCAACCGAGATTGGGCTCAAGAGTCAAGTGAGGTAGATGACCTAGCACAAGTAGTTGCAGAAGATTCCAACAATGCTGATAAAGCTAATGTTTCGAATAATGTTAATGTGTTACCAAGTATGAATGTTGATGAGTCTGATGGGCTACAAACCACTGATTCTTATAATATTAGGCATGACACAAACACTAAAGACCTTTCACCAAAACCAGAGGTTGCAACTAATGATGCGAGTGCAAGTACTGAGAGTGAAAGAAGTAACAATAAGACTGTGCATGATGAGTTGAACGAGCATGGTAGACGGTGGACGCACGAGATATCCACCGGGATACTATACTAGGCTGCATGAAGGACCGCATGATCAACCACACTAATAACACACGGACACAAACAACACTAATCAACTAATTAGATTAGGGGGGGACAGGATGGTCACCAACATGGTTTTAAAAGTGTCCTATATTGCAGATAGATGGTTGAAAATTGAAGAGAATGATGCGGATAGCCCTGATTGTTCCATGTTGATTGTCTGAACCTTCTTACGACCCGTAACCTCAAGCTGAGTGTAGATAATCGGAGGCAAAGGAACACCTGATGTTGGGTTGTTAGACGATGACCTGACAGGCCGGGAGAAGAGCATTCTGTAACGGAGAAGATTAGCAAGAAACCGGAAACAACTTCCTGCACGTTGACAAAGCAGCACGCCTTGCAAGTGTATCGTTTCTTTGCCAGACAAATTGTAGGAAACTCTCGGTGTTCCAGAAAGTAATTGGTTGATTATGTAGGGTTGAAGGGCGGTTGTACAGTAGGCAAGTTTCTTCACGATCGAGTTGGCACTAAAATTAGAGGATGGAGTGGGAATATTTAGTCATCCTATGAGTAATTATATCCATTCTTTTAGTTAGCACAAGTCAGTTGTAAGTTAATTTCGGATATCATATGTTAGATGTATGTGATGAAATCCCTTTAATCCAAAGGTATCGAGATGATAAGTAAATGAACAGTTCAACTGATTGAGCAATATTAAAGGAGTCAGTTCACGGGTTGAAACAGGCCATTGCTTTGATCGAAGAAGGTAATGCTGCTCTGGTTAGCCGTACAGAGCATCGTTATGTCATTGTACAGTCACATTATCAAGGGAGTTTGCTGTAGGACCTAATTTAGTCCTTTGTCTAGTCGTCATCTCGGTGTGGCTTTGGAGGAGGTTAAAAGGGAATCTGTAAGGAGTTGGCTGCTCTGATGCACATGATCGTTAAGCCCGATAGATGCACACCCATAGCGATTCGCGGTCACTCGAGGACACGTGATTTAGGCGGGGGAGTATGTCATCGGCCAGAAGCAGTGGCACTCTAATTATGCTATCATTAATGCATTTAATTGGTAAAACATGACCCTTGAATAGTTATATAAAATTCTAGGGGAATAAAACCACAAAATAGAGTTTGGTGGTAGTGAGGCTGTAGTTGTAGTTGTGTTTATGTTAGAAGTGAAGTACTTGTGGACGATCTTGGTGGTTACTTTCACTCGAGATAAGGGCCAAAATACCAAGTCGCCTTCTCAAAGTGCCACCTCAGCATCCATACAACCGAACAAACAGGCCTCTGTCTGGATGACCTGGCACCCCTAGGTCTAAAATTCCTGGTCAGTTATAAGAATACGGTGTGATTAGCCGCAAATACTAGTATAACTGATTAGAGATTAACTCAAGTTAGCGTGAAGTTAGTTGTAGATTCCAGTTCTTTTCCCCGAAGTTAGCGGACGGCGGGACTAGGAACTATAGTCAAATTGTAAGCATTATTACTTAATAAATTTGTAAGTTCTTTTTGTACAGTGTTTAATATTATCCCATTTTGTCACTCCTACATAATAGGACACTGAACAAAGGAGGGAACCACACCACAGAGACACTGGGTGGGATGAACACAGTGGCAGACGAAACAAAAAGAAACAACACTTATACTAATGAAATCACTTGAAATACATCGACACGAGAAGTACAATATCTATTAAATAAGAAACTATGAGTCTTGAAGAATAATGATATATATGAGTGAACATATCAATGATATTGAGATATATGAGAAACAGAGTAATTTAATTCATTTTACGGTTTCCAGAAATAGTAAATGATGAGGCAGAATGATGCCATACTGATCTGAAAATGATATTGAATCTATCTGAGATAACCGTTGATTAACTTACTAGAGTAAAGTAATAATGAATATTTATGATGGGGTTAACAATGACCCCTATAACAATAACAATCATAATGACATAATAATTAATACTTTCATTATCCCTATTGTTATCATTATTATTACCATTATCATTGTTATTATCATCAGCAATGATTATTATTATTATTATAATGATAATAAAGATGGTGACATCGAAATTGTTGATAATGATAATGAAAAAATAATACCATCACCAAGAGTGGCTGTAATAACACTAACAGGATTTTAGAATGATACTAGCAATTAAAACCGGAACTAATTAATTTAGATTTATAAAGGCGTGGCTGCCATCTTTTATCTGTTTCCTTCGACTGTTATCAATGCGGCTAATGTTTTTGCACCTTCCTAGCTTTATATCCTAACCCTGTAATGGACATATACGTTTTACAAAATCAAAGGTTAGCATTATTTTTATTTTTAAATCAACCTTTTGTTTTTAGATACACTGTTTTTGATTATCCTTACACTTAATTGTACAATTTAGGTACTTTAGTTGTAAAGTAATGATCGTAACACCGCACTGCAACCCGTTTTTAAAAACCACCATGATAACATGTTCTCTTCGTACCATACATGTGTTCGCAGACCCAGTCAAGTGTTCAGGTAACCTCCCTTTTGAATAATGCTTATTGTTTTCTTATAGATTGATATTGTTATTCTAGGACTTTAAAATGTTCATAGGCGACTGAAGGATCATTAACAGTCGATTATTATTGTCATTTGGGATGAATTTAAGTTGTTCATAGGGGTGTAATAGTACAAATTTTCCTTGTTCTCTTCAGTTTGTTATTTGGTTATTTGTGTTTCTCCTGTATGAAGTGGTGCCATTATTATATATTTAGCAGCCTATGCAAGGCCTGTGTATAGGACTCTATAGCTCTATACAAATACCATAAGCCTGACTGGAATTTATATAGATAAGAACAGTAGTTTGAATTTAGAGCTGTAAAAAATTATCGCTTTTATTGGCAAACGTGCTATATAGAATTCTGCCCTCTGAACTTTTTAATGTAAGTATAAAATTGTTAGACTTGTGTAAGATAGAAACATCAAGAATTGTTGAAAAGGGGAAAATGAAACAGGCATTCTGGCACATAGCATAGTATGATAAATATGAGAAATGATTGTCACCACAGCAAACCTGTGAAGACTTACTGGAAACTTCTACCCTGAAAGGATAGGCTAGTTTATATAAAACTTAGACAGCGGACATTTGAAAAGGGGTAAATTTGTTCATGGGCAAAAGTAGCACTGGTTAGGTCAGTTTAGACTGTCCCTTTAATAAAAAGATACTTGTTATTGAAGTTTCTTGGTAGTTCTCTACTTATCCTGCATGTTGATGATCTTGGCAAATTTGCTAGCTGTTGATGGATTGAAGATTGTAGAGTTAGTCCAGAGAAATCAGATTTAGTGGAGATATGGGTTGCTTTTAGAATTAATGATTGTCAGCTTATCACCACAACCCCCATACTTGCTGGGGTTCTTGGGAAAAAACAAGAAGTCATAGCAAGACAGATTGTAGACCTCCCTGACTAGTTATTGAACAAGGAACTAGCTCTATCTTGCCAGAATATAGATTATGGAGATTTGCTTGTTTTAAAAAAGGTTATGGTGATTAACAATACCCCATTTCCATGACAGCAGCCATCAGTTAACACTTCTGTCTCACTGTAACCTATAATCAAGGTTATAGAGTTTCACATGAAGTTTCATGTGAGATTCTATTTGTAGGATACTCACATTGTTTTGTGCCAGTTTTAATGTTTTATCCCACAAATTAATATAGTTCATTCTCTCCCCCCCCTGTCGGGGTCAGTATTGTTACCAGTTAGTTTCTACTATATCAGGATAGTAGACTTAATAAGTATTCCATCCATATAAGTTTTGACAGCACTGAATTTTCTCTTTTATGCTAAGTAAATTAATATTTGCTTGCTGCAATGTAGGCTTGTTTCTTTATTCATTCATATTTTCATTGATTTATTGTGTTTGTTACAGATTTCACTTAGTGTACCTGTGATATTTTTTGTGTGGTAATAGCTCATTTTCTATTGTTTTCTTTTCTCGCATTTCTTGGGGGAGGGGAGAAGCAGAGGTTATGTTGCTTGTTTTCCTGATTTACTGATGATTTCATTGGGTTTGATGGATCACATCATTGTTCTTTTGTCTTTTATTTTGGCATTGTGCTTTGCTCAGTGAACAGTGAGATGTAGACCTAATGACAAGAAGGTAGATCTGGTATAATATAAGATTTCATTGTATTGTTCAGTAAAGGTAATTAAAGATCATCAGTGAATCTTCAAGTGTTTCATACAATTATACATATACACATATCATTTTTCTTAATACATGTTGATTGGAAATGTATTCTTTCTCTTTCTTTTTATTAGCAGACATTGTAAGCATCATGAAGGACAACACACCACCCAGTTCTCCTAACCAGTCCTTGCAGGACCTTGGGGACGAGATTGACATTGGTGATATAGAAGAGGTAGGAATTGCTTCCGTAAAAAAAATATTCTTCTGTAGGGAGTTAGATATCTCTACAGAATTTGTGTCAAATTTTCCATAATAGTTAATTAATGATTTTACATGCCTGTGCTCAAAACATTTAATGTAGGTTTCATAACTGCATATGCAAATTTTTTTCAGTTATAGATATTTTCTTGCATATAAAAATAGCAAGCCTATTTATTCATGTACTGAAACATATTTGATACTTAGTATTATTGAGTTATGATATAGAACAGCATTTCTTAACATGGGGTGCTGAAATCAGTTTTAGGGGGATGCTTTGGAAGTGCTGAATACATGGCGGTAAAATATCCAGCTGATTTTGTTTGGGTTTGTCCATGCTCAATTCTTTTTCTGGGGTTTTATTTCCTTTATCAATAGTGGTTTTAGTTTTGAGGAATTAACAAAATGAATGATCAACCAGTACACCACTTCTCTTTCCCTTATCCTTCTAGTAATCAGATTTTCACCGGAATTTGGGGGTGCTAACTGCTGGGACCTGACTATAGGGGTGCTAGGGCTGGAAAAGTTTAAGAACTGCAGATTTAAAGTATACAGAAACACTTTCAACACTCACAAAAGTGTAAACAAACATTTCTCAGCAGACTTATTCACAAAACTAACTTGCTCCAAAATAACAGGTGATTGAGCTGAGTGATGAGGTGTCAGACCAGGATGACAGCGAGGAAGAGGAGGGAGCAGGAGGGCTCGAGAGAGTGGAGGAGGATGAGATGGAGGAGGATATTGTAGACATGGCAACCCTGACCTTCAGCAAGCACCGGGGTAGGCGGTGTTGAGATGTCTTTATTTCATTAATGTTATCATCAGGTTATATGTATATGTTTTTTCTTGTTGTTGTTGTTTTCTTTTTTTAATGTATGTATGCATGTATGTGTACATACGTTTGTGTCTGCACATGTCATGCATTCTTGTGTGAGGATATGCATGTGAGTCTGAGTTATTATGCATGTAGGAGTAATTCACTGTTGTAGAGACATCTTTTTTCTACTTCTTCTTTTCCAGTGAATATAGTATGAATATGACAGAATAATACATATTACAGTATGTCATATATGCAACAAGAAGTTTATGAATGCCTTTAAACTCTTTACCTTTTCTACTCTATCTCAGGTTCGGTGTTTACCTGCTCAGTGTCCCCTCGTGGAGATCTTGTAGCCACAGGAGGGGAGGATGACCAGGCGTATGTGTGGGACATCACTAATGGCAATGTTCTTTTCACCTGCGCAGGACACAAGGTATATTGGTCTTTTAGTGGGGAAAAACTTAAATATTCTTACACTATTAGTTATTTTTTCACCCCTAAAGGATGTGTGTCCTATATTTGGAAACATAGTTGAAGACACAGTGCAGATAGTAACAATATTACCACAGGATGCACAGGAGTTATTGTGATGTTTTCATGTATCGTAAGGTGTATTTTAATTTTCACATTAAAACCTTTTTCTTTTCTTTCAGGACAGTGTGGTCTGTGTCAAATTCAATCACGATGGATCACTCTTAGCTACAGGGGACATGAGTGGTTACATCCAAGTTTGGAAAGTGGAAGGTGCAACAAAAACATGGGATTTCGAAACCGGAGACCTTAGCGTAAGTCTGAAACCAGGAAGATTGTTTCATTGAAATTCTTTCTCTTTGTTAAATCATTAAAGTAAAAAAAACTTGTTTCTTTTTCTTCTTTCTTTATCTTTATGTAATGATTATATGTTTTTGACCCTCTCCCCACCCACAATTCACTTTTTTTCCAGTGGTTGACATGGCATCACGCATCCAATGTGTTGTTGGCAGGGACCACAGAAGGCGAGCTGTGGATGTGGCTCGTGCCCAAGGGAAACGCCCGAACCTTCCCCAGCTACGGATCAGCCTCGCAATGTGGAGCACTCCTGTATGATGGTAAGACTTGTGTTCACATTTCTCTGGATTTGCTTGGTACATCATGATCCTTCTCTTTGTCTTTTATGTCCTTCCCTTTTTCTCTGTAACAATCCATTGCTTTTTTCCCTTTTCCTCTTTGTGCTTTCTCTTCTTTTCTTCTCTAACTTTTCTCCTTCCTTTTCCCTTGGCTGGTGTGTCATCTTCTTATAAATTCCCTTATTTATATATACTAAATAAATCTTTTCAAGACATGTAATATCCCTAAACATCATTCACCCCTCAGGTAAGAGGGCAGTGTCAGGCTATGAGGATGGGTCTGTGCGTGTGTTCGACCTAAAGACAGGTCAGCAGATCGGCTCCCTGACAGACGGCCTGGCACACACGAGCCCAGTGGCCAGCATTGCAGCCCACAAGGACAACACCATGACCATCTCTGGCTCACTGGATGGGACAGCAATACTCTACAATACCATCAGTGGAAAGGTTTGGGAGAAAGCATTTATTAGTGTAGAAATTAAATGTACTGTGGTTATTTTATAGTTATGCTATTTATACAGACACTTTGACAATGTAAGATTTTAGTAATATAGATATTTTATTGGTATGTAAATATTCTCAATGTATACTAATAGATATTACTAATGTAGTAGGTCATCTATCATAGATTAGTCTGTTATTGTTTTCTCAATTTTATAATGTTCAAGTATTCTATTTACTGCATTAGAATGTATTTTAAGCCTGAGCCTGTATATGAAATGAAACCGATACTTTATTCCAGGTGGTTGGTACTCTCAACTGCAACACGACGCCCACATCTTCAGACGAGAGCATAGAAGTGGACCACACAGTCGAGGCCGTGGGATTCTGCCCAACTATTCCCAACATTGCAGTCACAGCTACACTGTCTGGCTTTGTCACTATATGGGATGTGTCGACACAGGTCAGTCATGGGGTCTCATAGTAGGTAGAGTTAGTAAGGAAATCAGGTTCGTTGATAAAGATTTTGGAAGAGGTGATTGTATTTTATAATTGATAAGATTAGGGGAGAAACACATAGATTTGTAGTTCTAGGATGCTTCTAGGATGCTTACTTTATTGCTGGATGAGAATATAAATATAAAATGAATATTTGATTACAAGTACATAATCATTTCAGGTCAGTCGGCACGTCATAGCCCAAGGTGCTGGATCGTCACACCTCATGTGGCACCCAAGTGAGCCTATTGTATTCACAGCTGGACTAGATGGAGTGGTGCGCTCTTATGATGTGCGGTCAGGAGAACAGCTTGCCAAATACACAGGCCACCACAAAGGAATATTGGCCTTTGACATTTCAAAGTAAGCTTGAAGTATATTTATTATTAACAGTCTATTATCATTCAAACCTGTTAAGTGGTATTTTCTTTTTCAGTTATTTTTCTTTTCTTTTTCCAGTTTACCTTAAAAGACCTTTACATTATATATATGATGTTATTTTTTAAACATTATTAAATATTGCAGGTAATACTGATCATTTTATTATATATAAAATATTTGAAAAGGTGCTACCATTTTGTATTTTTTAATCTTTATTTCTTTTCTTTCAGGAATGGTTCAGCTTTGGTTACTTCCTCTGATGATGCCACAGCGAGAGTGTTCAAGATTTTGTGATTGTTCATTAAAGTGTAGAATTTTTGGAGACTTTTTATACAACCTTTGTATTTATGTGTATATATGCTCTTTTATGAATGACAAAAATATTTAGCTGGGAAAAATTTATACATATTTTGTTAAATTGTCCAGTAGAATACATATATTGAATATTAAGATGAGTAACGTGGGGGGGGAAGAGGAGTATATCAATTTCTATTGCTTCGGATTAGTGGTTTTACTTAATATTATTTTCTTTTTACACAAGCATTGGGGGTAGGTGCAACATATCTCTGGGAACTGCCTCAGCTATGAGTTATCTGAAAGACCTAGGCAATATGTAATTTATTTTTGTATTCTTTACATATTTGGCTATACTTTGTTAACCCATCAGCGACGGGTAAAAATTTTGGCAAGTTTACATATGTGCGGGCTTGTTGGCGCGCACCAGCAGTTTCCCCTGTTTGCGCCCGGCTCGATTGGTAGTTTGCGAGCAACATATAGCACCTAAAAGCTTTTATTTTGATAAAATTTATAAAAATATTAAAATTTTGAAGGTTTACCTTCACTTTAGGTGCCATTGCGAAAAATCTTTACCATATAAATGAAGCCGCTACTTCTGGAGAAAAACAACCTCCGTCCAACGAGCCAGTAGCGTGGGAATGGGCATGACATGATGCCCCTGGCATTTGGTCCACAACAGCCATGGCATGTACATACGTGACACCCGGCGCCAATGGGTTAACATTTCTTTGAATCAGTGTTCAATGACAAGCTGTGGATTTTTCCTGACAAGAATTGTGTTAATGAATATTAGTAATGAATAAGCAGTACATTTACATGATAGACAACTAAAGTGAGGCAATTAAGATTGAAAGAATTCAGATATAATTTATTTTTAATAGTATAATATATCTGTATATACAAGCTTTGCTTTTTCACATCCTCTAAAGTAACTTTGTTCACAACAAAAGCATAAAAGATAATAAGCAGCTAGCATTACCTGAGTTATAGAGATGAGCCAAGATAATGTATAAAATACATGTATGTCACCAAAGGATATAGAAATGACTAAAACTGATGTAACTTTTCTGAAACTATATGAATTTTAATAACACTTTTTTTCTATTTTTTCATATATATTCATAGTAATAAAATAAAAAAAATTGGTCTCATACAGTATCGGAATGATTCATTCATATATACTGTACCTGCCAGTCAAATTTTTACCCCCAAAACTGAATGCACAAATAGCTTCAATTTGCATGAACTTTCAGAATACCCATCAAAGGCAACTCTAGATCAATAGTACAATGTTGGCCTAAGGGCACCAGCTGAAGGAATCCTGTTTCATGGCCTCTGCAAACTTTAGTCATAGCAACCTGATTAACTGCCTAGTCGTGAGATGCAAGGATAGGATACCTCCTATGCAATCAATTTGCCCTGAGAAAAAGGGAGGTGGGTATGCTAGCTTTCCAAATTGAGCCATTTAATCATTCACCCTTTAGAGGTAATCTTTCAAATGAAGGGTAGTGTACATTAACAGAAAACCAATGTACTGTACAAGATGATGATTATAATGGAATTTGTATGTTTTGTGCAATAATTACAAATTATGTTAGCATTATAAAAATGGTAACAATAATAATAATAATAACAAAAATCATAAAAACAAAGGAACTTGTGACCCTTGGTAGTTCCATATAAGAACCTAGTATTACCTATTCATACATGCCATATAAAGATAAATAAAAAAAATTTATTATACTATATCTTCATCAGTATGTACGTTCAATCATAATTGAGCAAAGCAACAATCTGTGAAGGTTTTGCAGGATGCCTGCACAAAGGACACTGTTGGCTGGTTTGCAAGCACTCCTGGATGCATTGCCAACAGAACAGGTGACCACAGGGAGTTATTGAGGAATGTTGTCGCTTGTCTAGGCAGAGGGAGCACTGGTCTTTGCTCTCTACATAACAATCTGTTGACATGAGTAGAAGATAATATAAAAAGATTTACTAGCAATTTTTATGATGCTTATGATAACCTGGTTTAGAAAGAGAGAGAGAGAGAGAGAGAGAGAGAGAGAGAGAGAGAGAGAGAGAGAGAGAGAGAGAGAGAGAGAGAGAGAGAGAGAGAGAGAGAGAGAGAGAGATAGAGAGAGAGAGAGAGAGAGAGAGAGAAAGACAGAGAGAGAAAGAGAGAGAGAGAGAGAGAGAGAGAGAGAGAGAGAGAGAGAGAGAGAGAGAGAGAGAGAGAGAGAGAGAGAGAGAGAGAGAGAGAGAGAGAGAGAGAGAGAGAGAGAGGAGAGAGAGAAAAGGGAGAGAGAAAAAGGAGAGAATAGAGAGACAAAGAGAGAGAAAAGAGAGAGAAAAGAGAGAAAAGAGAGAAAAGAAACAGAGAGAGAGAGAGAGAGAGAGAGAGAGAGAGAGAGAGAGAGAGAGAGAGAGAGAGAGAGAGAGAGAGAGAGAGAGAGAGAGAGAGAGAGAGAGAGAGAGAGAGAGAGAGAGAGAGAGAGAGAGAGAGATGCAGACTGAAATGTACAAAAAAAAATTGGAGAAAAAAAATATTTACGATTCCAACAATATATACAACACATAAATGAAAATAAGTGTATAGAGAAGAATAAATGAGAAGCTACTTACTTGCAGAGGGCTGCTTATTCTCAGGTGCAGTCTTGGTGAAAAGGAAGGTGTAAGCAGAGTACACTGTGGTGAGGAAAATGTGTGTGAGAAGCACCATACTCAGGATCTGGAAGGACTTGCGAGCACTGCTGTCACCTAACCACTCACGCACTAACACCTGTAAAGTTTGAGATCAATTAGGAGATATTGGGAAAAAAAAGAGAATTAAAAAGTATTAAAAATGGAAAAACTCAAAACACATACGAGCAGACAGACGTAAACACAGATAAATTGGATATATAAAAATAAAACTGAATATTCTTTAACAACTTGCCAGGGATGACATGTGTGTACATGCCATACCCACTGTGTTAAATTTAGTAATTGTTTTTATATATAGATGGCTCCACAAGTACTAAGACACCGATGAGTCAATTACGAAAACTACCTGTCTTACCCGTTTACCCTTTTCCTTAATTTTTGATAATATTTTCTAGTGTTTTTACTCAATATTAGTAAATAAAGCATTTCCCTCTAGTTCAAGAAAAGGTGAGGTCACACGATCTACTAATTAACTCCTTTGTGGACCTATGTTCAGAAGCGTTTAACAAAACAATACCAAAGTGAACGCAACATTTTCCTATCGGTATTGGGTTTAAATAAAAATCAAAACCCATGACAACACTCTCAAAAAATGTACATATTGACTCATTTTTTGTCAATACTACTTAAAATTACATAATTAAAATATTCCACTTGCCGTCCTTTAAAGCATGCTACTGCACACACAAGTATAATGATATAAAAAATGGACACCTACTACTACATAAAGTACTGATCTTCAATTTACATACAACATTAACATCTAAATTAACATCATATGTCATTTACTACAAGCTGAACCTCCCTAATAACGTATTTTGCTTTCTGAAAATTTCAACTGTCCAACATTATTTCAGATTACCCAGCTGCCACTACCAGCCACTAGTATCTATGACCCATTGTGCCAATTGTTTGCTTCTCTTCCTGTAAATATTTCTTTCATTGTCATGTTGTATGCATATTTATTTTACATTAAATCTGGAGAGATAGCATTATCATCAAATATAGGATATTTTGGTATTATAATTTTACTATTCTGATATTCTAGTCCAGTTGGACTTGAGGTAGAACCCATATCAAGCAAAAAAACACCAATAAGCACACATTACAAACTCACATATTTCACTCCTGTCATCCTTTTGGAAATGTGATAAAAAGCTCCACTGAAGTAGAAAATGGCCAAGTGGATGCGGTGAAGAAGTGTCATCGAATATCTAATGGCTGGCATCTGCAGCAGAAGGAAGTTCTTCAGCTCTGGCCTCAGGTACGTTGACAGGTGACCAGCTCTTAACGAGTCTTCTAGCTTCCCCATCAGCCTTCGTATCACTTCTGGGCCAAAGCATTGCAGGGCTATCATCATGATTCTTTCCTGCAGGATATAAAAACCACACTCTTTTTATACTGTGTGAATGAATATTTTTTGTTTTCATCATGGCTACTTTAATGTTTAAAAGCCTTTTAGTGTAGAGCTCAGATAGAAAATGATATAGAAAGACTTGGAACATACTGTAACTCCACAAGATGTAGCTCACTAACAATGAGACTGATTTAGATCTCCTATGTTCAGCAAGAACCATAAAAATTATAACATTCAAATTCAATCCAACATATGCAACCTAAATATGATTTTCATTTTTCAAATCCTTTCAAATCATTAAATATTATTCATATTCTATGAATATATTCTTCAAGAATCCTTCTACAATATTTTTATTGTAATTAAAAAATAATCTTATCCTCCCCCACCCTACACTGTTTCCATTAAATGTATAACAACATTCAAACAAGATTCTCATTAACTTTAACCATAGTGGAATCAAAACTGGATGTGCATTATTTGCATCTATTTCACAATATACAAAAATCTACAAGGTATACCCGAACAAATTTGAAAAATGCATTTCCTTACTATATATATACATGCTC
>NC_091573.1:27490975-27493475 GCF_042767895.1 Penaeus vannamei
AATAAGATGAATGTTCATACATATAACCATTTACATTAAATATCTTGTAATACCATGAAGAAGAATAACAATACAAATAGATATAAATTAATCAGTCAAAAATAAACAAATAATCTATTTTATACAGCAGAGACGTCGACAAACTGGAAAACAAAACAGAAGCAGAAAGGGAAAAAAAACTTTATGAAGATAATTATAGAAAAGCAAGATGCAATTACAGTATTTTGTGGTCTGCAGACTAATCCTTCTCCTTATTTTTGGTAAGTGTAAAACCTGTGTTATTTATTATCATTACTGTTGTTATCTTTATCATTTTTGTTGTTTTTATCATTGCTATTATTACTAATTTATTTATTATTATTATTACTGTCTGTATTATCATTATTACCATCGTTATTGTTGTTGCTGCGCCTATTATTGTTATCATTATTGTTATCATCATTAATATCATTGTTAATATTACTATTTGTTAATATTACTATTATCATGATCATAATTACCATTATATCATCATTATCAATATCATTACAATTATTATCATCATCATTATCATTATCACTATTACCACCATCGTCAACACTAGTACAACCATCATTACCATCATCACTATCATCATTATTATCATCATCATTACCATCATTATTATCGTCATTATTATCATCACTCAACAGCTTCCCTCGGACACAGTAAACAAACGATGATGAAGAAAAATGAATCGATGGGCTTTCAGCTGCACGCGCCTCGTCCACAGCTGATTACCGAAGCGATATTGCAGCGTCTGGGGTTGGCATTGCCACTGAATGGGAGAGAAAGGTATTTGTATTGTCATTGTTGTTGTTATTATCGTTATTGGGATTATTGGAATTATCATTATTGATGTTGTCATTATTGTCGTTGTTGTTGCTGTTGTTGTTGTTATTATTATTATTATTATTATTATTATTATTATTATTATTATCATCATCATCATTATCATCATCATCATCATCATCATCATCATCATCATCATCATCATCATCATCATCATCATCATCATCATCATCATAACTATTATCTATCATTATTATTATTTATTATTATTGCTGTTGTTGATATTATCATTATTTTTTTCATTATTATTATTGTTATTATTATCATTATTATTATTATTATTATCATCATTATCATTGTTATTATTGTTATTTTCATTATTATTACTATCATTGTTGTTGTTGTCATTGATATGATGATTATTGTTGTCGTTGTTGTTATCAATATTGTCTTTATTGTTATTATCATTATCATCATTATTACCATTGCCATTGTTATTGTTACAATTATTGTTATTGTATTATTATCATTGCTATTATTATTATTATTAGTAGTAGTAGTAGTAGTAGTAGTAGTAGTATTTTATTATCATTGTCATTATTATAACTATTATTATTATTATTATTATTATCATTATCATTGTCATTGTTATATCACTATCATTATCATCCCGATCATCATCATCATCATTATCATTATCATTATTACAATTACAATTATTATTATTATCATTATTTTCATTATTACTATTGTTGTTTTTGTTGTTATTGCTATTGTTACTGTTATTATTTCTAATGTTATTTTCATTATTATCATTATTGCTATGATTATCATTATTATCATTGATATCATTGATATCATTATTATTGTTTCTAATAGTATTATTACTAAAATCATTATCATTATACTTATTGTCATTATTAATGTTGAGGTTATAATTATTATTATCATAATTATTATGGTTATTATTATGATATTACTCTTGTTGGCGTTGTTATTATCATTATCATCATCATTATTATTGTTATTGTTGTTATTGTTATCATAATCATTATTATCTTTATTGCCATCATCACCATCGTTATCACTGTTGTTATCATTATCATCAATATTGTAAAAGTATTTATCCTTAATATTGCCATTATTGTTATCATTATCAGCATAATTATTTTTAAACTACTGCCATCATCATCTTCATCTTCTTTATTGTTATCATTACTATCATCGTTGTTGACATTAGGCCTATTTTCCGGTGCCAAGAGGTGTAGTACTACAGATTCCCATGACTCCGCCCTATTTATGGGGGCGGAGTCATATATAAGCAACTGCACCTGGCTGATGAGCGCGCGGAGCACCTCTGCCCGTTTTAAAACAGGAAGAAAATGGGAAGTTCAAAGGTGATGCTGCACTGTATGGTGCAATATTAGTAACTTTGATGATGTTAATGAGGATATTATTGCATTAAGTACTAGTTTGAAAGTATTTACGCGCGCGCGCGCGTGTATATGTGTGTATATATGTGTGCATATATCCATATATATTATATATATATATACATACAGAAATGTATATATACATACATACAGTATACACACACACATATATATATTTAAACATATGTATACACACATGCATATATATATATATATATATATATATATATATATATATATATATATATATATACATA
>NC_091573.1:27508475-27520975 GCF_042767895.1 Penaeus vannamei
CAGACACTTGTTGGTCTCAGAGATATACATCTGAAGCATTGCCAGAGCCAAATAACCCACTGAGTAGTATTTCCTCCTGCCATAACGGGGAACTTTCGCCTTTGCCTCTCTCCGCCTCCTTTCCATAGTGTTCATGTGAACAGCAGTGATAGGATCCACAAAATTGATTGAGTGATTCACTGTGACGTGTTGAAGGCATTTATATGCCTTCCAACAATCACTTATTATGGTTGTTCCTGGCTCAATTTTTTCTTTGATGATGCTGAGGAGCGTTTCTGTGTCTCTGTAAGCTACCAGGACAAGGAAAAATTGTCTTGTTTGATGGCAAACCCTGCCAAACACCTACTGCCCTTCTATAACACACCCAACATTGAACTTCCTTTTCCCAAATTTACTTTGATCGATTTCAACAATTTTGTCTGGACCACCAATCTTTTCTGAGGTATTATTGAAACACCAGGAGACACACTTCTTGGCAAAAGCTTGTCTAATCACATGTAGTTATTTTTGAGAGTCCTAATACATCTCGTATAGGTGCATACAAAAAATAAAGAAATTAATAAAGAAAAAATTACTTTCGATGTCCAAGTTACTATTTTCAAACCAAGTATGTTAGAAAATCGACCTTTGAAATTGGCATCTGACACGCATATTATTTAGTTTTCGAGATTCGTTGTACCGAAAAAGTTTTTCCTTTAAGTCTGTTCGGCAGTCTGCTCCACACTTGATGGTGTCCAAAATGAGCGTGTCGTCTTTGCACAAACTTATTATTGCCTCACAATCACCAGAGAACTTTTTAAATAAACTCACTGAAACCACTGTCACAGTCTTGACACCGGTTAGCCATACTTGAAAATGACAGGCTGTCAAAGTGACCATCCTTAGTTTACTTGTGTGGAATATGAAATGCAAAGATTGTAAAAAAAAATAATAATAATAAATAAATAAATAAATAAATAAATAAACAGTTAAATTCAGGCCATAACTGACCAAACACTGTCAGTATGAGACAGATATATGTCGCATTTTCCCCCCATCCATTTTCTTTATGTGCATTTTCTAAATAGGTCATATTTTCTGTGGACCAGTGAAGTTTGTAGGGTGAAAGTTGAAGCAGCTGTTGGAAGTGTTTTATTACTATAGTGAGTTAGATAAAAAGTGATCTATCAATTCCTTGTACAATTGACCGCCAAAAATGTTAGTTGTCATATATTAGAAAAATGCCTTCTTTTCTTGTGATTGCATTGGCTGTGTTCCATCAAAATTCTTTTGGAATTGCTGCAATCTGTGAAGAAATCCCTATATTCTGAAGTCAGTCCAGAGATGATGTACTGTAAAGTAATCTCTTCAGCCTTAGCGTTTCAGTCTCTTCAAAGGCCAAAAATATCAATTATGTATGTTCTGAGGGGTCAGGAGGTTTAAAAGCATAGGCATTTAGATCTTGTTAGAGTTTTAGTGTTATTTTGTATTCTGAGAATGCATTCTGGTTCAGTTAAATTTTAATAAGTAGCCTACAATAAGGTTAATGTGGCATTTGTTCTCTGTATTAACTATATTTTATCTAAATCCTCTTGAAACTTGTGTGTTGTGAAAGTCCTACAATTTTAGTTCAACTTGACGCTAAATAGTGTCAGACTATTGTCATGGCCTCTGCACCATCACTGTTAAGACATAGGCCAGCAATCTTTTATCATATATATTTTTGCAAGATAGAACATTGAATGTTTCTTCATGGTTTTTAGTGATGGATTGCTGAGGAGGTCAACCAAAAGTGTCTTGCCAGAGTAATTAGTCAACATTAGGTCATATAGGTTAGTTTTATGAAAATGTCTTATGAAAGTATCGATTAAAAGTATATGACAGTCTTTGAAAGTTGACCCAGGTATACCTTAGTCATCATTTACATGTATACATCAACTGAACTTTGGGTAATTATATAAAGAATAATGATAGGAAAATGACTTACACTCCTGAATGCTGAGTACATTAGTACTAATCCCCGTACTAACCCATCTCACTGCTATTTTGTGTTACAGTTCTTGTATGTTTTACCATTGAAAGCAAACATAAAATTATTAACTTGAACATTTTTCTTCCTAACAGAGAAGACGTGGCAGCCATGGCTCTGTCATCGGAGTTTGTGTCGCTAGTCCAGCAGGAGATTCCGGAGGGACGGCAGTCACTCTCGGACTCTCATGCCAACCTGGAGAAAGTGGCTTCATATTGCATAGAGAACTTTGCGAGGGTAAAGCATCTTGGTAGCACTAATCTTTTAGAAAAAACGCATGAAGCGAGTTTTATTTTATTTTTGTTTATTTGTTTATTTATTTATTTTTCTTTTCCTTTGCTGTTTTTTTTTTTTTTTTGTGATTGTACACACATTTATTGTGGTTCAGTGTAATACTGTTCTCCCCTCTAAGAGTACATCCTTTGTATATTTATTAGAATGAGTTCGGGCAAGTCATATGCTAATAAACAATTTTTTGTAACAGGCAGAGAACAAAGCCCAAGCACTGGAGGAAACTAAGAACTACACGACGCAGTCCCTTGCTAGTGTGGCTTACCAGATAAATACTCTAGCATACAACTTCTTGCAAATGATTGATCAGCAGGCACACCAACTGGCAGAAATGGAGAGTCAGGTTAATTACATATCTCAGGTAGGTCAAGTATGTGCTTTTTTAAACTTTTGTGAATAAAAAGGAATGTGTAAAATATTTGTACGGGATTTTTAAAGCATTAAACACCATTAACAAGAATAAGAAGTTAATTTACTTTACAGCTAATTTTTTAAATGTTCAGTCTATTCTTTGTCGGTCCTAAATTTAACTTAATTTTTAGGTAAGAAATATTGGTTGAGATACGGTTCTATGTGTAATTGGAGATAAAAGTTTCAGTTCAGTAATATACCTAAAGGGAAGTATACATTTTCCAAGCAAAATTACAAACTTACAGAATTTGCCAAAACAAAGTCATAGATTTTAGATAGTCCTTAATCATTTCATTTTCCAGTAAGCATTTGGGCTCTAAGGTCATGCATAGCCTCTTTTTTTTCCAGATGGTAATGGTTCACAAGGAGAAGGTGGCCAGGAGGGAGATTGGCGTCCTCACGACCAACAAGACAACTGCCAGGCAATACAAGATACTTGCGCCAGCAAACACAGAGAAACCAATCAAATATGTGAGGAAGCCCATCGACTTTGGATGTGAGTTCCACTGTGGTTTGATTTAATTTGATGAGCTATGTGAATATTTGTTTGATTTAACCCCTGATATCTGAGGCAACTGTATTGTGTATATCTGTAAAACACAACTTGAGATTACCTCAGTAGTAGAGAATCAACAGTAGAAAATTGGCAGCAATATCCAGTGGTGTTTTTGAATTCTTACACCTTGTCAGGCACCCATAATCACCTGAAATGCACAGACATCAATTATCTATTACAAGGTAATGACTTACCAAGGCATCTGTTAGCTAATTGTCATCTCCTATATATAAATGTATATATTTGTTGTATAACAAAAATAAATGGAATATGCATTTATAAGCCTGCATGATCAGCTAAGTATATGATACAAATCTCACTTATGGGAAGCATGCATACCATCTGTGAACAGTGGGTTAACAATTATTCATATCCACTCAAATTCAGGCCACACAAAAGAA
The DNA here is from genome assembly GCF_042767895.1 of Penaeus vannamei. Lineage (NCBI taxonomy): Eukaryota > Metazoa > Arthropoda > Malacostraca > Decapoda > Penaeidae > Penaeus > Penaeus vannamei. The sequence goes on from NC_091573.1 coordinate 27,512,143, forward strand.
TTAATTGTATTTTTTGGATGGTGCAAATCAAAATTTATATTAGAGTTCAAAACATCATAATCATTTACTGGCACCCTGTGGCATGTTGAAACAAGTTTCCCTGTGTCCTCATCTGAGCATTTCTATTTACAGGATGCACATCTCTTAGGGGTTAATACATTTTCTGTCACATTTTTCTTACAGAATATATCTCATGAACTTATGCTTTCCACTACCATAGGCTTAGATGATGTAGGGCATGGCATGCGTTCATCGTCCAGCAGTACCCCACGGTCCAGACGTTCAGCCAGCAGTGTGGGCATGCCCCCTCCAGTCCACCAGCCCCCCACTTCTGCCGGACCTGCCCCCACCACGAAGCCACCAACACCTCCCCAGGCCAACAGGTCTGTGAGCAGCCTCTCTAGGGGCTCACGGGAGTACCGCACTCCTCCAGCTGTGGCACCTCCTCAGGTTGGTATGCTTAATTTCAGATGCTTTTGTGGTGTCCTGAATTTCAGGTTTTGTGAGATATATGTGATGTATATACTATCTAATATTTTTGGCATGACTTAATACAAACACCAGAAGATATCCAACTCAAAATCCCTGCAGGTACCTAGCAACTATGCTCCCAACTACCCTATTGGCCATCCACGACGTAATGACCGCTCGAGTGGCTACAGCACCTTGCCCCACCAGTCAGCTGCCCATGTAGCCCCCATGAACCACAACGGGGGAGCAGCACCTCCTCCCCAAGTAGGCATGGTGCATCCCATGGCCCATGGCGCACCCCAGGGTTCCTACACCCCGCCTCCTCCCCCACCCCACATGGAGCAACCGCAATATGCAGCCCATCCTATGGGTATGCCACGTAAGTTGCCTTGCCTTGTTGTTTTTTTGGGGGGTATCTTGAAGGAAAAGTCTCGAAAATGTGATGAGCTTTGTATGTTTGAAGGTTTATTTGTTTGTTTGTGCTTGTGTGCTTGTATATTTATATGAGAGGAGGATGTTTACATATATATATATATATATATATATATATATATATATATGACTAAACCTAAGAGAGAGGGAAACATAAGAAGAGTTAAGGAAGAATATAAGAGAGAAAAACTAAGTTTTATTATTTTTTTTATCAATTTGTTTAGATATGAGATTACCTTTTTAAATCTCATATACAAAGGTAAATAATGTTTATTCATGTCTGTTGGTGTGCAAATGCTTTCTAGATGATCTGTTCTAGGTGTGAATGTATTTTGTGTGCATAATTGCAATCTGTGCATGATAGTTATGTGGGTAAATTAATTGCTTATGTTGCTGTTCCAGTATTCCTTGCAGATGTCATTATGGTTCAAGATTTGATGGTGTTGCAAGGACCATTCAATCTAGGTGTTAATACAGATTTATTCATGTAAACTGTTGACAGTTGATGGAGTGGTATTAGTTATTTTTTAGTTATGTCTTTTCACTGTAGGATATATACAGTTGTTGAAAATTCTATTGAAGTGGAAGTCACTGTGTCATCTAGAAGGATTCATTCAACTTTCTGTTTTTCAAACCTTTGCCTCACATGATATTAACATATTTCAAGATATTTGTTAAACTTGATGATACATACATGTGATATCCTTTGTGCTTTAGGGATCTATGCTAATCTGCCATGTATCCAGCCATACTGTATATGTGAGTAATGCTATGCTATGTTAAGCTCTCTTCCATTGATTTGGATAACAGGATAGATGAGTTGATGGCTTTCTTGTTTATCCTGGTTTTCATCCAGCTTTGTTTGGGACGCTAATCCTTTTCAGGTTTCCGAATAAGCACTGTGACAGCACTCATATTCGTGTTTTTCCCATTACTACCAGATCTAACATTGAATTATTTATCAAATAACCTTACCAAGAAAGTCTTGAGACAATGAATATATAGTTCATTGAAGCTACTAATAAGCTGAATTACTGGTTCATATTCAGCATATTTTGAGTATTAGTTAACCCATCGGCTGCAGGTTCATGTATGGTCCACTGTTGTCTTTGGTGAATTTTGTTGCCCACAAATAGCTTCATGAGTGTAAGCCTCCAAGGAGTTGAATGGTAGGCTTTAGTGATCTTGTTTGATTTCTCCATTTCTTGACTATATGGGATTTTATTTCTAATCTTTTCTTTTCTTTTCTTTTCTTTTCTTTTTAATGATGTTAATATCTATTATGGTATTATTGCAATTGACTAATATTATTATGTTACGAGAACACAAATGACAATAAGAATATTAAAATGATCAATAATATCTTTCCAAAAGTCAAGTAAAAGGGTAAACAGCTGAGATAGGTAGGACTAATAACCAACTACTTGTTCAATAATCACATGTGGAGGCATTTCTTTGTGAACATAATCGATGAACAAAAGTTACAGTGGACATGGCATGTATTTTTGCCATCTGCAGCCAGGGGGTTAGGACTTTTTTTTCTTCTTATAAAACTAGATTATTTGTAAGTGTATATGAATATATGAAAGTGTATGGAAGTATACATGTAATATATATGATATATATAATATATATAATGTAAATAGTGTATATATATATATATAGATAGATGTATACATATTTATATATAAATATATATATACATATATATATATATATATATATATATATATATATATATATATATATATATATACATACAAATATGTATGTATGTATAGGTATACATATACATATATACATATATATCGATTTATTTCATATTGATATTTATATATTATTATATTATATTAGTATATATATATATATATATATATATATATATATATATATATATATATATATATATATATATTTATATATATATTATGCATATATAAATATTGATATTTATATTAGTATCTATATTTATACTTATATATGTATATATACATATGATATATGTATATGATATAAACATAATGTGTATGTTATATATATATAATATATTCAAATATATATATATATATATATATATATATATATATATATATATATAATATAATATATTCATATATATATATATATATATATATATATATATATATATATATATATATATATATATATATATATATATAAATATATATAAATATATATACACATTGAGAATATTTTGAATATTGGAATATTGTATGTGTATGTATTGTACATATATATATATACATATACAAATAAAAGATAGATGAATATAGATATATATAGTATATATGTAGAGATAGAATATGGTACATACTTGTATACATACATACAGGTATGTTTTTTTATGTATTTATATACTAATGTTTTATTACTAATGTGGCATGTTGTTTAGAAAAGTGGGAAAACATCCAGGCTTCTGAGTGAGTGATATACAGTGCATGATACATAGTTCATTGATGCAAAATTTTGATTTTTTTTATTACCAAAGCCGTGGATATGATTTTGATATACTAATTAACATTGGTTTGTTGGAATCTTTTCTTTATCTTGTGGGGGTCACATCAACTTGCATAGTTTGTAGCCACAGAAGAGACGGCCGGTTGAGAAGATATGGTGAGTCTGTGGATGATAGATTTACATTCATAAATATTCATATAAACTTTCATAAAAATCCTTTAGCTTTTAAATTTGGAGAGAGAGGGAGAGAGTGAGTGAATGAGTAAGTGGGAGTGAGGGGAAAAAGAGAGAGAGAGAGAGGGAAAAAAAAAAAAGTAATTTGAAAAATATTTATACTCCATCTTCCCGCACGCTCACCAAGGCTACCCCACTCTGATACGACCCGCCATGACCTTACCAAAGAACCTGACTAACAAGAGCCTCTCGAACAAGAGCAACGAGGCAGTCTTAGGTGACTAGAACCGTAATCTTAATCTTATTAATAACAGCAAGAGGAGGCCGACCAAAAAAAAAAAACAAAAAAAAAGAGGAAGAAAAAAATAATGGGAACAAAGGCTTCTAATATAGTCGTTTTTAAGTGTGCTCCCCTTAGAATGCATGGTTTTGTGTTTTCAGTGTGTTAGTAGTGTGTACTTAAAAAAGATAATTATACCAAGAACTTTGTAGCACTGGCTGATAATTGAATGGCCCTTTTAAAGTACTGGATGCCTAATTTTTGATGTACAGTTGAACACTTAGACTGGAGTCCTTCTTTCTTGTGCATGAATAGTTAAACAGGAATTTAGTGGTTGAAGTTCTAGTCTTCCCCTTTTGTTAATCTTTTTTTTTTTTTTTTTGTTACCAGAGTTGGAAATAGTATTTAGCTAGATGAAATTTTCTTTTACATACTTTTTTTTTTTTTTTTTGTACAGTGCCACTGAGAGACTAAAGCACCTCTGAAAGATATATTTACACTTATTGACATTAGTTTCCCTGGTCCTACTTAGGGGAAATTGATGGGTATGGATAGATGTCACGTGCATGAGACGCACCAGTTTTTAATGTATGGTTATTATAACTGTCACCACAGATGTGTGTATTACTATGTATATATATGAACAGTGATTTTGATTTATCATAGTTTTGAATTTTGCTTTCAGGGACTTTATTTGTATTTCTTTCCTTCTTTCTTTCATTGTTACCAAGTGAAAGCATAATTTTTTTAACCTTTGATACTAAGCAGAAGTTATTGCCACCACCCCAGAGTAAAGGTAGTTCATGTTCATAGCTTAGATAATAGAATAAAACATAAATGTGTGTGGGGGGGTAATTCAAATACAACAACCCTAACTTTTTTCATATATTATTATTATTTGTTTATTTATTTATTTATTTGATAAAGCTGAATCTCTGAAGAAGAGTATTTTCACATATAATTTTTTTCTTTTCATAATTATGGTATGCTGTATACATAGCCTATGATTATGTAGAATTATCTTGCTTTCCACCTCCAGTCTGTAATTAAATACTTTATCCCAAGTGTGCATAATATTATTAAAATGCTATTAGCTGTAGTAATTTTCCTAACAGATTAAGCTAGAAGAAAGGTGTCCGTTGTGTTTTATAGTTGCTTTTTGCATTTTGATTGTTCTTTAGATTTTGATGAACTGATCATAAAGTATCAAGCATACTGTAATTCCTTGTGTATTAAACATTTTATTTTTTCATGCATCTTACTCTATTTTTTTCTGTCTTTCTCTCTTTAAATGTGTATATATTTATTTCTCGATTAGTGTATCTTTAAAATGAATGTGCACTTGTTTTTTTCTCTGTATGGTTTCCAAATATAGAGATTAATATGAATTTTTTGTGGTAAATGTTTTTTATTAGTTAAAAGCATATAAACTCGTACCCATCATTATTTTGTTATGTATTTTAAATATCCCAGTTCTAAGTATCTGTCAATATTTTTTTGACTTTTCATTTTTATAGACATGTTGCCAAACTTCAGTCTTAGTTTAGATGATAAGAATTTGAATTTGATTTATTATGCATTACACATACACATAAACTCCTGCTCATTTACAATATACATTTATACTCATGAATATACAGTACTTTACATGCATAACATATGGACCTGCATGCACACACATTGTCCCACACCCTCACCTATACCCTCATCTCTATCCTTATCAACACCCCTTCTTCAACTTCACTCTCTCCCTCACCCTCACCCTCACCCTCACCCTTGCCCACACCTTCTCCCTCGCCTTCACCCTTTCCCTCTCCCTCACCCTCACCCTCACCCTCTCCCTCACCTTCACCCTCACCCTTTCCCTTACCCTCTCCCTCACCTTCACCATCTCCCTCACCTTCACCCTATCCCTCACCCTTACCCTCAACATTACCCTCAACCTTACCCTCAGCCTTACCCTTACCTTTACACAGCCTACACCTGTACTCACACTAAACCACATAATGCCACACACACAGGCACTCCCAAACACAGGCACACAGAAACAAATGCGCTTACAAGCACTTGGACAGAAGTACACACTCACGCACGCGCACACACACGCACACACACACACACACACACACCCACACACACACACCCACACACACACACACACACACACACACACAGACACACACACACAGACACACACACACACACACACACACACACACACACACACACACACACACACACACACATACACACACACACACACACATACACACACATACACACACATACACACACATACACACACACACACACACACACACACACACACACACACACACACACACACACACACACACACACACACACACACACACACACACACACACATATATATAATAGGTTATTCATGTACATATTTATTTGATAATTGTTTATAGACATGCATAGTAATTTTGTCAATTTGATGTAACATTCATGTCTTATACTGATTGCATTAGGTAGAAATAATCTTTTGATTTATTGGCACTTCAATAATTTTTCAGTTTAAAGAAGGGGGGGGGAAATGAAAAAATACAGTAAATGAACAATAATGATGATAAGAGGAAATGATAACACAAATACTCGAAACACTCCATGTAAATAATACTCCGTGCTCTGTCGCATCACTCCAGCCCCCCCGTCACCAGCCTCCTCTGGGGTAGTGAGTGAGCAGGAGTACAACAGCCGCTCTTCGGGTGCCTCGTCTCCCCCCCTGCCCCCACCGCCTCCCAGCGACACTGACATCCCTCCAGCTGTACCCCCGCACTTCATGGAGAAAGGTCAGTGCCAAGAATTGTATTTTTCAGTTGTCCTTTTCTTATTCCCATTGTTTTGGAATGATGGGAGGATAGGGAAACTAGAGGAAAGGGAGATAGGAGGGGGAGAAAGAGAACTAGAGTGAAGATGTGGGTTGGGGAGAGAAAGAGAGAGGAAAAGTGTGTGTGTGTCTTTGTCTGAGTGTTTGCTTGTTTATGTTTGTATATATATATGTGTGTGTGTTTGTGTGTGTGTGTGTGTGTGTGTGTGTGTGTGTGTGTGTTTTGTGTTTGTGCATGTGCATGCAGGAGAGAGAGAGAGAGAGAGAGTGTGTGTGTGTGTGTGTCTGTGTCTGTGTGTCTGTTAGTCTATTTTGGAGTAGCTCATTGAATGCATAAAGATGAGAAAAGTGTGAAAAAGAGTAGTTGTGGAAATTGGAGTGGAGGGGAAAAAAACAGAATGCAGCCATGTCTTTTTCATGTAGTAGTCACTTTTATAAAGATCAGCAAAAGACGTAATAGTCTATGAAATAACCACCCAAAAAATAAAAGGGAAAGGATGTAGCTGCATATTCATGTTAACTGTCGTAGGTGTGTGTTATTAAAAGAAGCATTTTTCCCCCCTTCCCTTTGGTTCGTTGTAGCCATGAATGACGACCCAGCCCCTCACCGTGTCCCAGGCCCTAATCCCCCAGCGGTGCCCCCCCACTACTTGGAGAAAGGTAAAAAAAATAAAAAAATATAAGAATCAGTCAATAAATAAAGATATGATTAAATAAACACTTTTATATGGTTTCGAAAGATTATATAAATACATGGTTTTGATTTTGTTTATAAATTTGATTTTAGAATGAATGTTTTACGCTTACAATTAGAGGAACGTTCTTGGCTTTTCTTGATATTGAAATGAAGTTCTGCTTTCTTCAGTGGAAAATTGTGGCAAATTTTCATCTGCTTTCTTCAGTGGAAAATTGTGGCAAATTTTCCTCTGCTTTCTTCAGTGGAAAATTGTGGCCAATTTTCCTCAGTCCACAAGAGGATAATTGAGCATGAAGCTTTTGGGCTGCATTTCTTGATTCATTGTCGTAACTGTTACTTTATAATCATTATTGTTATTGTTTGTTATTGTTATTGTTATTATTACTATTTAAGATATGTGTATAGGAGGGAGTCGTTTTCTAAGATGTGTGTTTTTCAGGGTAAGACATAGGTTGAAACTCCATAGTAGGGAAATGAAATGACCACATAAACCATTACTGTCAATTGTTTACTGTCAGTAAAATGGCAGTTGATGTGATTCCAAGTTGCTTGTGCAGTAGAGAAAGAGAAATTTGATAATGGAAGTTGTGATTTTTTGAGAAAGTTAGCCTGCACAGAGTTGATAAAGATCATTATTATTATAGTGTCTCGTACATAACATGATAACAGCAATATTACATTGTATGTAATAAGATTTTACTTCAGAAATGCTTTGTATTTTATGTGCAGTTTTGGCTGTTTAAAAAGAAAGGAAAAGAACATTCAGCATTCTAAAATTTTCATGATTAACTTTTGTATTTTATACCCATGACCATTTGTTTAGATGTTTTTAAAAATTTTGTTTCAGAGATTAGTTATGATTTCATGAAATTTAATAGAGTTGTTTGAATGATGGTAATTTGTGGTATTTTATCACAAGATTTTTGCCTAATGCTTAGCAAAAAGTCTGAAAATAAGATCAAGTATATATTGTACTAGACAAGATTATAGGCTACAAATTTGCAAAAAATGTTGGATGAGTGATGACCACATATCCATCCTTTCAATATAGGAAAATCACAGAGTACTCCTGAGATCTTGGAATCGGCAGAATCAAGGTGCAGTGTCCTCAAATCGGTTATTCACTCCAATTATGTTATTCAGATCATTCCCGCATAGACTCTCCTGTGCACGGTTGCTCTCGGCAGATGATAATATCCCAAGTCATACCCATAAAGTGTCTTTGTCTTTCTTTATTTTATTTTTTTTAAGGAGGAGAAGGAGGTGGAGGATGGAAGTAACAAATAAAAAAAAGGGCTTTTTACTATGGCAGTTCCCTTTCCTAGACTTACCCCTTTAGGTTTCGAGATGTGTATTCCCAAAGGTTGCATGTCACTTCTTCTGGAGCTACAAATTATCTATCCGTAAAACAAGTATTATAAAGGGGCAAATATATAGCACAGCC
>NC_091573.1:27528475-27530975 GCF_042767895.1 Penaeus vannamei
ATAAGGGTAATGCTAGTTGGGGAAAATAGTACCTGCACATTTTTTCTTTCTTTCTCGTGATTCTCTTATTAATATTATTATATCGGAATGTCATTATTTTCCAATTTGGGATTTATTCAGGTGTATTTGCTCTTATAAAATTTGTGGTATGATTTTTAATTCAATTACGGGGACATAGCGAGCGCTGGCAGCTACAACAGGACGCAGCTGCTCGTTCGAGGTTGCCAAATGCCGTTTATGTATAGCTTATTTTAAAACGTTTTTATTATGTTAAATCAGGTTATCTATATAAATTTGTGTAAAGGATATGATTGAAATTAAGTATCATATTTTCTAAGTATTAGTTCACCTATAGTTATAATTTCTATTCAGTTCGCTTGGATGTGATAGATATATCTTTACTCATTAGTGAAATTGAGATGTTTGTAGTGTGTTTCTCTGTTTGTTTCAATAAAACATCCGAAATTTATACAATAGCAATTAAAACCTTTCTATTCGTTGAATCTTTTTCTAGATTTTCTCTGCCTGATGTCAATTCCAGATGCAGTGTCACGTTTAGCCAATTCTTGAGATATTTTTCAGTGCGTTTCGTCCTTTGTTAATTCGGTTGACTAAATTGCCTGGTTCTGTTCAAGGTGAAAAAGAACATGTTTAAAATTAAGAGATGCATGTTTCCAAATTGTCTATCAGCTTTTGTGAGAAAAAATGAAATAATTACAAAAGAGAAAGGAAAAACAGAGGGGAGAAAATTCGAGAAATTGCGTGAGGGGAAAGGTTAGAAGGGGAGGGAGGGCGGCGGGCGAAGGAGGGAGGAGAGGAGGGCATGAGGGGACAGAGAGGGGGGAGGGTATGAGGGGACAGAGAGGGGAGAGGGGAAAGGGTGGAGGCAGGTCATCACGGCTTGTGGCATCCTTAAGGGTGACACTGCCAAGCTGACACTAGGAGATACTGGATGTGTATGTGTTTGTGCCGGTGTGTGTCTGTCAGCTCTTTTATTTCGTGATATAAAGGCATACAGAATATTTGTGTAAAGTTTATTATTATTGTTATTAAATCGTACGAATAAGTGGCGATCATTTGAAATACTTGTAGCAAATACCGAGAAAGAAGAGCACGGAAAAGGATTTACTTTGCGTCCGTAGTACCTCACTCAAGACCGCCTTCAAGACGTGACATAAGTTTATTGCTCTCGAAGGTCAGTTCACTCGAAAGCAAAAGATACACATCAAGAAAGAGAGAAAGAGAGAGAAGGATGAAACTACAACCCTCCTAGCAACAACAACCATAACAACAATTCTACAAAACACAGTAGAAAAAATCTCGAACTCAACCCCGAAACCAATTCCTTACACACAAAAATAAAAACGAATAATAAAAAAACGTCTTGACCTGTGCAAATTAGTTCTCATCCCACTCCATACTTCGAAAGAGGTCATCTCGTACAAGGAAACTGCTCCGAAGACACTAAATATGCGCGAGTGGGTGATATTAGGTCACCTCGCTCTCCTAGCGGTCGTGTGCATCGGCGGAGTGGAGGGTCGCGGGGCCGAACAGGTTAGTGAGATCGGTAAAAGTTCATTTTTGTTTTATCTTTATTTGATGAGTTTTGGTAAGGTTTATTTTTGTTTTGAGTTTTTTTTTTAATTGAAAGAAATTATCTTAGCTTCTTGAAAGATTTGTAAAAGTTTATTTTTGTTTTGAGGTTTTTTAATTGATAATTTTTAACCGAGTTCATGGAAATTCAAATGGGATTACGTATTATTGCTATTTTTTATTTCAGTTTTATCTTTTATTATCTTAATTATTTTAAATCATTTACTTTAAAGACACGAGGAAGTAATGTTGCTAATACAAACATTTCTTTGCAGTACACATAACACAATTTTATTGGTTACATTAAAGAAAATAGAAATGTAATTATGTCTTGCCGTCATTGTCAACATTATCATATTGTTATTAGTTATTATTATTTTTCATTGTCATGATTATCATTTCCACTTATCATTACTATTGTTGTTATTGATAATGATGATAAAAGTAATATTGATAATGATATTATTATCGTTTATTTTGAAATGATTAAATATCGTAAAGAATTGTATATTCTAAATATTTGTATTTTACAATTTTACAATTAGTTTCTGGATCATTACAGATATCAATTGTAGAAAAAATCTATTTTTTATCAAGTATGATTTTTTTAGATTTTTTTTTTTTTCGTTATTATGATAAACATCTTTATATTAACTTAATTTATGGTATTCGGTAAAAATCGTGATGATAATAATGATGATAATAATAATAATAATTATTATTATTATTATTATGGTAATTATTGATTATTATTTTTATCTTAAAACTAGGGAAGTGAGGATGAGTATGACAATAATGATAATGATTATGTGATTATGATGATAATTGCAAAGATGATGGTATTTTGAGTTATAATAGCATTAATGATGGTGATAATGATGCTAGTAGTAATAATGATGATGATGAT
>NC_091573.1:27560975-27570975 GCF_042767895.1 Penaeus vannamei
CACGTACCCCCTCCTCTCCCCCTCCCCCTCCCTCTCCCCAGGTCGTGTTCCTACCAAGGTCTCACATCTGTTTCCCTCCAAATGTCACCTGTTTTCCTGGTCACGTGCTTTATACCTTATCAAATGCAAACTTTACTCTAATCTAATTTTATTCTGACGGTACTCCATATATTTGTTAGATGATTACTGTCTTATCATTCTTTTTTTCCATTTATTTCCTTCATCCTTGAGAAAAGCCAAAAAAGAAAACGGAGATGGGGGGAGGGGAGACTTTTCACTTTTGTGTCTCTCTGTCGTGTCTTGGTTTGACCTTTGACCTTCTCATAAGGATGTCGTTGTGAGGTGAAACGGATGAATTGTGAGGTGAGTGATGAGCTGAGGAGTGAGGTGAGGGAAGAAAGTGTGAGGCAATTGAGCTGAAGTTATACTTTTTGATGAGACTGAATGAATAAGTGAATGAGTGAATAAAGATGAGGCGAGTGAGTTGATGTTATACTTTTGGATGAGAGTGAGGTGAATGAATAGGAAATGAGGTGAGGTACGTAGATGAGTAATGTTTTGAAGTGTGGGGTGAGTGAAATAAGAAATATTGTGAGGTATGAGGTAAATACGGAAAATAGATAGATAGATAAATTGTGAAATGAGTTTTGAGGTGATTGAATAAACGATGTTATGGGTTGAGTGAATAACTAATGTTTTCTGAAATAATGAATAAATAGTGTTGTAAGAAATATGAAAAGAACTTCTAAACTTCTTTTGAACTTATCTCTTACTCTTAAATTTCTCTTCAACTCCCATTAAATGTCTTCAAACTTTCTGTTGAACTTTGTAAGTCTTCTTTGAAACCCTTATAAACTTCTTTGAAAATTCCCCTAAAATTTCTTAAAGGTTTCCCTAGTTCTTCTTAAACTTTCTTTCGATTTCCCTTTAAATATCTTAAAACTTCATTTAAACTTATGAAGACCTCCCTTAGACTTTTTCCTAAACTTGAACTTCCTTTAAACCTTTTAATACTTCACTTTAAACATATAAAAACTTCACAATAAATCATCAACACCTTTCTACTCTTGTCATCATCATTTTTCATTAGAATCATTTTGATTATTATGGTTATTATTATCATATATCATTATTATTATTAACGTTATTATTATCATTATTATCATTACTATTATTTATTGTTAATATTGTTATTATCATTATTACTATTATCATTTTTATTATTATTATCATTATTATTAATATCATTATTATTATTATTATTATTATTATTATTATTATTATTATTACTATTATTATTACTATTATTATTATTGTTATTATTATTATTATTATTATTACTATTATCATTATTATTATTATTATTATTATTACTATTATCATTATTATCATTATCATTATTATTATTATTATCATTATCATTATTATAATTAATATTATCATCATTATTGGTATTACTATTATCATCATCATCATCATCATCATCATCATCATCATCATTATAATCTTAATAACATTCCCAAGCATTTATACCATTTTCTCTCTAATAAAAAACAAACACGAAGACATTTAGAAAATCCCAAACAATTATAACAAAATTAATAAACATCCGATGATTTCACGAAGGGTATAACATCAAGCACGAGGAAAATGTTATGCATGTTATCTTAATTATCATTTCTTGTTAACCGTCATGTTGGAAATATTTCGAGAGATTAATGTTTTGTTAATGAAAGTGAAAAATATTAATCTGGTGTTTTTTTTTCTTGTTTTTTTACAAGGTATGGAAAGGATGTTGTTAATTAGAAACGTAAATATGTTTGTTTTGATATTTTTTATGGGTGAGAAAATAATTATTTCTATTTTTATTGTTATTTTTGTTTAAACATCGACTTTATTTTTAGTATCTTTTCGTTGTTCTTAGCTTAGCTAATAAAAGTTATGATTATAACAGCAACAGAGGCAGTCTATACTATAACACTGATGATGGTAATTAAATCATAATAATGATGATAAAAATGATGATAATAAAGGATATGTTGATGATGATGATAACATCAACATTGATTATAAAGACAGTGACGATGATGATGGTGATGATATTAATGATAATGATAACAATATTAATTATGATGATCATCATGATAATGCTAACAATAATGATGATGATGATGACGATGATGATACTAACAATAATGATGATGATGATAATATTAGCAATAATGATGATGATGGTACTAACTATAATGATGATGATAATACTAACAATGATGATGATGATGATAATGATAATAATAAAAGAAAATAATAATGATATTAATAGTACTATTCCGACTAATACCATTGCTATTACTACTCCTATTAATGATAATGATATCAATGATGATAACAATAATGGTTTTGATGATAATGATAATGGTAACGATAATGATAGTGATAGTCATTACAGTGATAACATTAATCATAATAATGATGATAGTGATGATAACAATAATAAAACATCTATGATACTAATGAAAACAATCAAATAACAATGACAATATCGGTAACAGTAACAACATTATCAAATTTGCAATGATAATGATTATATAATTATGACAGTCATAAGAACAGTAACAATAGATGAAAGAAACGAAAATATAGATGCTCTGAAACACGATGGACTTGAAGGTGTTCCGCCGATGCTCTTTTTTTTTCTTTTTTCTCTGATCCCTTCTTCCTTTTTTTAACTCTATAAAAACAGGTTTGGAACGCTTAGAACGAAATAAAATAAGAAGAGGACAGGGAGATGGAGTGAAAAAATATATAACCTTCGGAAGAATCCAATTAATTTTTTTTTTTTTTTTTTTTTTGGGGGGGGGAGCGGAGGGGTTGAATTTATGATAATGAAAAATAAGATTAAATAAGATTATTTTGGCATTTTGTGTAATTAGAGAAAAAATTATCATTAAGTCCAATGTTATCAATTCATTAGTCACATGGATAAATTCTTGAATATTCTCTTGGGAAATTGATTTACAATAGGTACCTGTACATGATGTTTTTTTTTTCTCATTATTACTTTAGTTATTGTTATTATCATCATTATTATCATCATTACTATCATTATCGTTATCATCATAGTTATTATTGTCATTTTTATCATTAGTAGTAGTATCATTATTATTGTTATTATTATTATCAGTATCATTGTTATTATTATTATCATTATCATTATCATTATTGTTATCATTATTATTATTGTTATCATCATTATCATCGGCATTTTTATCTTTATTAGTATTATTGTCATCGTTATCATTATCATTATTATTATTATCATTATTATTATCAATATTATTATTATTATCAATATTATTATTATTATAATTATTATCATTATCATTATTATTATCATCATCATTATCATTGTTATCATTATTGCTATCATCCTCATCATTATCATTATCATAATTTTATTGAATTGATAATCAATCAACAGATTTTAAGTATACAAGACCTTTGAAAAAAAAAATCATTTACTCGCTCATTAACAAGTGATTTTAGAATTCTGAGAGTTTAAAGGAGAGAGGAAGCATAATTGTCTAATTCTAAGGGGTGGGGGTGATAAAAAAAAATTGAGAGCCGGAAATAATTTTCATTTCTGTTAAACGTTTAGGGAAGAACAAGTGAGACAAGAAAATAGCATACATTGAGGCAAGAGAGAGACTTTTGAGGTGAATGAAGTGAAGAGTGACATATATTGAGGCTACTAGGGATATGGAGAGATTTTTTCATAGCATTTTATTCTGTTTAGATGAAATGAATTGAATTTGTTCTTGTCTAATTCTCTCTCTCTCTCTCTCTCTCTCTCTCTCTCTCTCTTTTTCTTTCTTTTTCTTTCGCTCTTTTTCGTGTCCTCTCTCTCTCTCTCTCTCTCTCTCTCTCTCTCTCTCTCTCTCTCTCTCTCTCTCATCTCATCAACTCACCTCTCTCTCTCGCTCTCTCTATCTATCTCTCCCACCCCCTTCACCCTCCCATCTTCTCCCCCATCCCCCCCTCCATCTCCTCTCCTCTCCTCTACGCCTACCTACCTATCCACCTACTTGCTTATCTATTTGTCTATCTATCTACCTATCTGTATGTCTGTGTATTTTTTGTCATCAGTAAGACCCAATTTTGGAGTCCGATTCCGAATATGGGAATGGATAGGGAGCACACATATGTTGTTGAATATGTGCGTATGTGTGTGTATGTGTGTGTGTGTGAGGGATTGTATGTGTGTGTTTTTTTTGTGTATGTATGTGTGTGTGTGTACGATTGTGTGTGTGTTTGTGTGTGTGTGTGTTTTTCTGTTTGTGTATGTGTGTGTGTGTGTGTGTGTGTGTGTGTGTGTGTGTGTGTGTGTGTGTGTGTGTGTGTGTGTATGTGTGTGTGTGTGTGTGTGTGCGTGTGTGCACCCACTAAGTATATATTTCTTCTTACTTCCCTTTGCTATAAGTACCATTTTTGCTCATCTTTCCCTCTCCCCTTTCTTTATCTCTCCTATCAGACTTTTCTCTCATTTATTTCTTTATGGCTTTCACTCCGAGAGGAATCAGATCAGCCGCTGTGTGACTCGATCCTCTATAAGGACTCTTTATCTCGTTCGGAATCGAATTAAAGAATTTTCACGCGGATTCGACAACGATTAACGGGAAGCCTCTTGGTGTTATTAGAAACACGCGAAAGCCTACACACGTACGTATACTGTGTATGTGGGTATACATACATACATACATACACACACACACACACACACACAAACACACATACAAATACACAAACACAATCGTACATACACACACAGACACACAACACACATACACACACACACAAACACACACACGCAGACACACACACAGACACACACACACAAACACACAATCGTGAACACACACACACACACACGTACACACACACACACACAATTACACAAACAAACACACACACACATACACAGACACACACACACAAACACACGCACACACTAATACACAAACACACGCACACACAAATACACAAACACACACACACATACACAGACACACACACAAACACACGCACACACAAATACACAAACACGCACATACACACACAACCTTTTACTGATCTTTCTTCTTCCTCACTGAACGGTGTTCATAAAAAAAATCAGATTTATGAATTTATCGTTTCTCTATTTTCTCACCAAAGAATGTATAAGAATTGAAGGATTTATTCATATGGGTTTACGAGATGATGCCGTTAGTTCCTCGTCTGTGTCTTTTTATTCTATTTGCTTCTCTCTTTTCTTTCTTTCTTCTCTTCGTTTTGATTTTCTCTCCGATTTCTTCCTCTTCTTCGGTTCCTTCATTCTCCTATTCTCTTTCCTTTTCTTGATTCTTCGTTTCTTTTTTATATCTTCTATTTCTAATATTTTTTCTTCTCTTTCCGTTTCCTTCTCTTCTGTTTGCTCTATTTCTCTCCCTTTCTTACTTGCCTCTCTTTCCCTTCTTTATTTCCATTTCCTTTCTATCCTCTTCCCCTTCTTTTCCTTCTCATTCTTTCTTCCTTTCCCTTCCGTATCCTTAAATCCACCCCCTCTCTCTCTTTCTTCTTTCCTTGTCTTTCCTTTCCTTTCTTCCTCCTCTTTCACCTCTTCTTTGTTTCTTTCTCCTCTTTTTTTACTATTCCCTTTCTATCCCATTTCTTCCCCCTCTTTATCCTCTTCCTTGTTTCCTTCTCTCCCCTTTCCCTTCCCCCTTTCTTTTTTCTCTTCTCATTCCTCATTTTTTACCTCCCCTTCTTTTCATACTCCCTTCCCACCGCTTTATTCTCATTCATCACCTCTTCCTTCTTTCCATCTCCATTTTCTTCTCCGTTTCCCCTCTTTCTCCACCGTCTTTCCCCTCTTCCTTCACCCTTATATCCCCTCTTCCTTTCCATCCCCCTTTCGTCCCTCTCATTTCCCTCTTCCTTCTTTCCATCTCCTCTTCCTTTCCTTCTCGCTTCGCTCTTTATATCTCTCTATTTCCCCTCTTCCTTCTTCCTTCTCTTTCTTCTCTCTCTTTCCTCTTTTCCTTCTTTCGTTTCCTCTTTTACATTTTAAATCTCCTTGTATTTCTTTCCTTCTATTTGTCACTTTCATCCCGTTTCTCATTCTTCTCCTTCGTTTCCTTATTTCCCTTCTTCCTTGTTTCATTCTCCTTGTCACCCCCTTATTTCTCCCTGTTATCCCTCTTTCTTCCTCTGACTTTCACTTACTTACTTCTTTCCTTCTCCCTTCCACCCCATTTCTCATTCTTTTCCCTCGTCTGGCTGTTTCCTCTCTTCCTTGTTTCTTCCTCCCACTCTTCTCTTCCTTTTTCCTTGTCCCTATTTTCCTTCCCTTTTCTCCTTCTCCCCGTTCTTCTCACTCTGTCTTCTCTTCCTTGTTTCCCTTCTCCCTCTTTCTTCTCTTCCCTTTTCCTTGTCCCTCTTTTCCTTCACTTTTCTTTTTCTCACTCTGTCCTCTCTTCCTTGATTCCCTTTCCTCTTTCTTTCTTTCCTCTCTTCCTTGTTTCCCTTTCCTCTTTTCTTTCTTTCCTCTCCCTTGTTTCCCTTCTCCCTCTTCTCTTCCTTTTTCCTTGTCTCTCTTTTTCTTCCCTTTTCTCCTCACTCTTTCCTCTCTTCCTTGTTTCCCTTCTCCCTCTTTTCTTTCTTTTATCTCTTCCTTGGTTCCCTTCTCCCTCTTTCTTCTCTTCCTTTTTCCTTGTCCCTCTTTTCCTTCCCTTTTCTCCTTCTCCCTCCTTCCTCTCTTCCTTGTTTCCCTTCTCCCTCATTTCCCTCTTTCCTCTCTTCCTTGTTTCCCTTGTCCCTCTTTTCTTTCTTTCCTCTCTTCCTTGATTCCCTTCTCTCCTTCTCCCTGTTTTCTCTCTTCCCTGTTTCCCTTTTCCGTCTTTTCTTTCTTTCCTCTCCTCCTTGTTTCCCTTCTCCGTCTTTTCTTTCTTTCCTCTCTTCCTTGTCCTTTCTCCTTCCCCCGAGCGCACCCGCGAGGGCGTCAAAGGGTGGCCAGCCGACCTTCAGGGAGATTTCGTCAGGCGGACATTGCGCATCAGGGAAATTTCGCGATTTTTTCTGTCCCTGTGGGGGGAAAATAGCAACAAGGGTTAATTATCATTATTTTAATTGTGTTCGTTAGTTTTTATCTCTTTTGGAAAATATGTAACGAATATATGTAAAGGGGGATAATGGGGGCGTTGTTTATTAAGAGGCACGAGAGAGATTGGTGTTGTGGAAGTAATGTTTTGGGGGAAAAAAGGTTTTAGGGAGGGTCGGTTGTGAATGGGGAATGTTTTGATTGGTTTCGGGAGATTTTTAAAAGGCGACTGCGCGTAGGTAGGTTCACAGACTCACGCCTCGTCTCAATACACATAGAAAGTAAGTAGTTACATCTTGCAAGAGCTCCCTGAGGGTGGTCAAACTTGACTAGAACGGTAACTCCATTGGCACGTGGGTGTCTGCGCAACGCACTGCTTCATCTCTCCTTCTTCTCTTTGCCAAAGTGATTTATCGTCCTTATTCCCCTATTACTCGCCCTCTATTTGTTATTCCTTCGTTTTAATAACATCTGTTCTCCGTATAAAGGTCATTCCGATGAGAAGAACGAAAGCATCACGGTGAAAAAAGGAGAAAGATAAAGAGAACCCGGCTGGAAATGGAGTATGTGGCAACCCCCGGCTGGAAGTTGGTCTCCCACACACACAGACTCACCTGACAGAATGGTGGTGCCTGTGGTGAGAGGAGGAGGTGCGTCGAGCTCCTCCGTGTCGAACTAACTTTTTTTGACGTCTTCCCCGACTGGAAAACATTGGTGGGAATTGGTGTTTGTTGATCGTAGGCTGTGAATATTCTGAAAGGAGGATTGTACAGTGATTTCCGTATTGTCAAGTGGACTCGGAGCCTTAAGTGATCGCCTTAAAAGTGATAGTTTAGAACGTGGACTCGGATTGTGCGCCATATAAGGTCATCTGTCTGTGCATCAGGTACGTGATTCATGCCGCACGTCGGCAATTAATTACGCGTTGTTTGGGCATCGTCCGGCGTGGCTGTGACTTGCAACGGGGTCCGCGTCCTGGGTAGAGTGACCTGGCTTGACCCGAGGGAAGTTTTGACTCCTGAAAACTTCTTCCAGGCGTCCAGGTGTCCTTAGAGATGTGTGGGCTTGCGACATTCACGGGGCTGCGGGTCGACCCTCGCCTGCCAGGATTACGAGGTGCAACTTGGCCATTGTTTATTTATACATCTTCGGGGATTTAAAATACTGCGTTGCTTCACATATGCTAATCAGTTTTTTTTATATAAGAAGGGTGCAGTGGTGAATAGCAATGAGGAAGGTATTATGAAGCGTCAACTTTGCAAACCTTGCAGTGTTGATAATCAAGAAGCAGAGAAATTAAAGCCTAGGTAGAAATTCATAAATATGGGGAGATTTCAACGCCAGCAAAAATAGCGATCCCCCCCAAAAAAAACAGTGAGTTTCTCGACAATGATTTTGTTTTCTGTTACTTTTTTATCTCTCTCTCCCCCACGCACACAAACCGCATCCTACACACACTGACGTTATCAGGTGGGCTAGTAATCTAGAGGAATTTTTTCGCCCACACTTCTGGCCGGAGTTTCTAAAGTATGCGAGACAAATAAGTGAGTAACCTGGATAATGTCTCGGAGTGGCTTGATGCTAATGTTATTATTGCGAACTCAGGGTTAAAATAGTCATGAGATTATTTATTTTTAGTTTTCAATTATTTTGTCAGTTCATTATAATTTATATGAATACGAATACAGGCTTTGGTTGACATAATTTTCACACTCCATGTTTACTTCAATTCGTGGTAAAAATACGGACATAGACGTTATGCTGATTAACAGTCATAATCTCACTCGTAATGAGATATTATTACTCATGTCTCAAAGGAACGATAACAGAGATAGATCAAGGAACATAACACATACTACATAGGCCTATACATACTACATAGGCCTACACATTACATTACATACACAAAACATGCACACCCCATACACAATACATTACTTACACTGTACATGCCCATTTCTTACACAATACATGCACAGTACATACACAATACACACACAATACACACACAATACATACACAATACACAAACAATACACACACAATACATACACAATACACACACAATACATACACAATACACACACAATACATACACATTACAGTACACACACACGTTACACTTTATCCCGGTTACAAAATGAGGCGGAGAGATGGAGCGCAGTATACGTGCAGATCGTGGGCGCGGGAGTGTGGGCGGGACCAGTGCGAAGCTAGGCGGGGTTGCCACAGGTAAGGGCGTGGGCGTGTGTAGGCGGGCTGCGGGTGGATGAGGATGTTATTAGTGGATTCTGCCGTATTTAGAGGGGATGGAGGGGGCAGGATGGAGATGTAAGAAGGGGGAGGGAGATGGAAGGGAAGAGGAGGAAGAGGAGGAGAAGGAAGAGGAATAGATATGATGATAAAAAGGAGGAGAAAGATGAAGAGATGGAAAAGGGAAGAGGAGGAGGAGGAGAAGGAAGAGGAATAAATAATGATGGTAAAAAGAAGAAAGGTGAAGAGATGGAAGAGGGAAGAGGAGGAGGAGGAGGAAGAATAATAAAAAAAAAAATAATTAGGATAAAAAGGGAGGAGAAAGATGAAGAGATGGAAGAGGGAAGAGAAGGAGGAGGAGGAAGAAGAAGAGTAGATAAAGATGATAAAAAGGAGGAGAAAGGTGAAGAGATGGAAAAGGAAGAGGAGGAGGAGAAGGAAGAAGAAGAAGAATAGATGATAATGATAAAAAGGAGGAGAATGATGAAGAGATAGAAAGGGAGGAAAAGGAATATAAAGAATTAATAATCATATTGAAAGGAAGATAAGGAGGAGACATGAAAAAGTTAGAGAGGGGGGAAGGGAGATGGAAAAAGGGAAGAGGAGGAGGAG
>NC_091573.1:27575975-27580975 GCF_042767895.1 Penaeus vannamei
GTCCCATCCCCTGCTTTCTTCCCTCCTCGACTCTTATCTCCTTCTTTTTGCTCTCTTTTCTCTCTTTTTCTACTTTTTCCTGTAATGCCCCCTTCGTTAATTTTTCCCTTCTCATTTTCTCTCTTTCTTTACCCTTTTTCCTGTTATACTGTTCCCTTATTCTGTTTCTTTTCCCTTCTCTCCTCTGTCTCTCCTTCTGTCCGTTTTCTCCTTTTCTTGTTTTCTTCTTTCCTTTCCCCCTTTCCATTTACTTTTACACTTTTCTTTTTTCCCCTTTTCCCCTATTTTCCCATTCATCCCTTTTCTTTTTCTTCCACCTATCTTTTCCCCATTTTTCTCTTTCCCTCCCCTCTGCCCCTCTCCCTGCTCCTTTCCTCTCCTTCTCCCCTTCCTCCCCTTCTTTCCCTCCTTTCTCTCTCTACTCCCCTTCTTTCTCTCCTTTCCCTACTCCCCTTCTCAGTCCCCTTTCTTCTCTCCTGCCTCTCTCAATTCCCCTTCTTTCTCTCCTTCCTCTCCCCCTGGTCCCCTTCTTTCTCACCCCTCTCCTCCATCTCCCCTTCTTTCTCTCCTTCCTCTCCCCGCTCTCCTTCTTTCTCACCCCTCTCCGCTCTCCCCGCTCCCCTTCTTTCTCACCCCTCTCCTCCCTCCCCACTCCCCTTCCTTCTCTCCCTCCTCTCTCCTCTCCCCATTCTCCCTAAATCCACGGTTCCCCGGAGCAGCCCAAAGAACCTGCCATGAACCATAGAGCGTTTACAAGGAGCCTCTTCCTATGCCTTGACCTCTGGCGATTGTGGGGGGAACAATGCCCTCACGCCCCACAAAGGAGGGGAGGTGGAGGGGGTGGTAGGGGGAGGAAGGGTAGGAGGGGAGGAGGTGGGGGAGGAGGGGGTTGGGTGGAAGGAGGGATGAGAGGAGGGGTTGGTGATGGAAGGAGGGATGGGGAGGGGGTGGAGGGAGGGAGGGTAGGAGGGGAGGAGGGGGGTTGGGTGGAAGGAGGGATGAGAGGAAGGGTTGGTGATTGAAGGAGAGATGGGGGAGGGGGTAGAGGGAGGAGGGGATGGGGAAGGGGGTGTGATGAGAGGAGGGGGTGGTGATGGAGGGAGGGATGGGGGACGGGGGGTGGAGGGAGGGAGGTTAAGAGGGAGGGAGGAATGAAGGTAGGGGGGGTGGTGATGGAAGGAGGGATGGGGGAGGGGGTGGAGGAGGAGGAATGGGAGGAAGTAGGGAGGTGGAGGAGGAGAGATATATGAGTAGGGGAGGGGGTAGGGGGGGAAAGGAAAGAGGAAGGGGGAAGCATCAATAGCGTAACTGTATCGGCGTATCGATTTGAAAGAAAATATTTGAGAAAAAGAAAATAGAAAACAGAGTGTGGTGTTAACGCAAGCATAACTCCTTTGGGCCGGTGGTGGTGGCCTTTACGCACACACTCACATACGTACACAATACATACATACACAGACAGAACAACCTAAACGTATAAATACATCTGCCATATAAATACGCATAAATAAAGTCTCACACTTCAGATATGTACAGAACTCAAAACAGAATTCACATCAATATCAATCACATCAAACATATATTCTCAAACCCTTATTATCTTCATTATCTCACCTACGAATCCATCTTTTAATTCGAATTCATTACATATATTTTATTCCTCTACTATTAATAAAAGAGGGCGGGTACACCTCACCTCATTACACGGCAGTACAATGTAATGGTAATTTTATGTAAGCGCGAGAGGGATCCTGCTGAGTACAGTTAATAAGTACGGGCTATTGGGACTTATCACGAAATGCTACGAGAGGTATTTTATGGTTTTGGCTTATCTTGTCTTATCTTAAATAGAGCGGATGCTATCGGGGTCTTGGTTTGACTGGGGGGGGGGGTTGGCTTTGTGGGGGAGGGGTGGGGGGTGGGGGGTAAGGTGGGGGGGGGATTTTATTTGTTTGTTGATTTGTTTGTTTTGTTTTGTTTTTGCGTTTCTCGCTTCCTCTTTTCTTTTCTTCGTCTCTCCCGTTCTCCCTTCCTTCTTCCCTTCTTCCTTTCTCCTTTCTTCCATCCCTCCCTCCCTCCTTCCTTCCTTCCTTCCTTCCTTCCTTCCTTCCTTCCCTCCCTCCCCCATCTCCCCCCATCTTTCCTCACTTTCTCTCCCTCCCTCTCACCCTCCCACCTTTCTCCCTTCCCCTCCTCTCTTTCCCTTCCTCTTTCTCCTTCTCCTCCCCTTAAAAGGTTCCTCTTTTTTATCTCCGCGCTGGATGACCTCAGGCAACGATCGATCTTGACGACGTAGAAGATGCTAGACGAAGATAAGCGAGAGAGAGAGAGAGAGAGAGAGAGAGAGAGAGAGAGAGAGAGAGAGAGAGAGAGAGAGAAAGAGAGAGAGAGAGGGAAGACCGATAATTCATCCGGTAGAGAAAGAAAGGAGAGAGAAGGAGAGAGGGAAAGGGAGAAAGGGAAGCAGAGTTGGAGAGAGAGGATAGGAAAGGTGGGGAAGGGAAGGAGGGTGAGGAAGAGGAGAGGGAAAGGGAGAAAGAGGAAGGGGAAGGGGGGAAGGGGGGAAGAGAGGGAGAGATAGAAGGAGGAAGAAGAGAGAGAGAGAGAGAGAGAGCTGTGATGAGTAGATTCCTTTGAATGCTGATAGAGGCGCCATCCAAGAATTTTCGAAATATACACGGAAGGAAAATAAAAATGAAAATAAATAGAGAATAATAGAATAGAAAGTTTAAAAAAGAAATCACGCGAAAGAAAATAAATTGTGCACGAAATACAATCCATTTCTTTTTTTCTTTTTTTTTCTTTGTCTCTCTCGAAGGCACATGCACGAACCCTGACGTCAGCCTGTAACCTTTCTCTCTCTCTCTCTCTCTCTCTCTCTCTCTCTCTCTCTCTCTCTCTCTCTCTCTCTCTCTCTCTCTCTCTCTCTCTCTCTCTCTCTCTCTCTCTCTCTCTCTTCCCCTTCTTCCCTCTCTGCGTCTTTCTCTCCCCCTCCCTCTCCTCCTCCCTTCCCCTCCCTCTTTGCTTCCTTTCCTCCTTCCTTCCCTCCTCTCCCTCTCCCTCTCTTTCTCCCTCTCTCCCCCCATCCCTCCTTCCCTCTCTTTCTCCCTTTCTCCCTCTCTCCTCCCTCCTCTCCCTCCCCCTCCCCTCTCTCTCCCTCTCCCTCTCTCCCCCATCCCTCCCTCCCTCTCTTTCTCCCTTTCTCCCTCCCCATCCCTCCTCCCCTCTCTTTCTTCCTCTCCCTCCCTCCCCTCTCCTCTCCTCTCCTCTCCCCCCTCCTCCCTCCCTCTCTCTCCCCCATCCCTCCTCTCTTTCTCCTCCCCTCCCCCCATCCCTCCCTCCCTCTCCTCCCCCCTTTCCTTCTCTCTCCCTCTCTCTCTCCCTCTCTCTCCAGCAGCACGAGGAGCGCAGCGAAAGAGAATCGATGATCTCACCTGATAAATGTCTGTCTTGGTCTGCCATCTTGGGGTCTTTGCCTGGAAAGGAAGAAACTGTTTTGACATTTTGATTTCTTTTTTTCTTTTCGAAGGGATGGGAACAGCGAAAAGAACGCGAATGGTATTATTATCATTTTTATTATTACGTTGTCATTGTTATTGTTAGTATTGTTATTATAATAATAATGATTATTTTATTTTCATTATTTTCATTATTGTCGTTATAGTTATTATCATTGTTATTATCATTATTATATACATTAATTTATTCAGATGAAAAAGACGAGAGAGAGACAGACAGAGATAGAGATAAAGATAAAGACAGAGACAAATAGACAGAAAGAAAGACAGACACAGAGAGCAATCTGTTTCCCAGATTTTCTCTCCCTCCCGAAAGAGAATCTCCTTTCTTGTCTTCTCTCTCTCTCTCTCTCTCTCTCTCTCTCTCTCTCTCTCTCTCTCTCTCTCTCTCTCTCTCTCTCTCTCTCTCTCTCTCTCTCTCTCTCTTTCTCTCTCTCTCTCTCTCTCTCTCTCTCTCTCTCTCTCTCTCTCTCTCTCTCTCTCTCTCTCTCTCTCACTCTCTCTCTCTTTCTTTCTCTCTCTCTCCCTCCCTCCCTCTCTCTCTCCCTCCCTCTCCCTCCCTCTCTCTCTCTCTCTCTCTCTCTCTCTCTCTCTCTCTCTCTCTCTCTCTCTCTCTCCCTCTCCCTCTCTCTCTCTCTCTCTCTCTCTCTCTCTCTCTCTCTCTCTCTCTCTCTCTCTCTCTCTCTCTCTCTCTCGTTCCTCGTTGTCGACGCGTTATTCCCAAGGTTATCCGGCGGCCTGGTCAACACCGGACTCTCGTGTCGGTCTGAACTCCCAATTTACGGTCTGGGCCTCAATCCTGCGGTCAGTCTGGGCCAAACACCGCTTATTTGGTGGAAGGGGGGAGCCGATAACACTCTCCCTTTTTCCTTTTCTATTCCTCCCTTGCTTTTTTTTCTGATTCGTGATTTAGTTTTATTCTTTTGTGTTTCGTTTTTCTTTTTTTCTCTTTTTTTCTTTGTGTTCTTTTTCTCGTCGTCTTTTTCTTTCAATATTAGGCTTCTACTTCATGCCTATCGCCTTTTCATTCTCTTCCTTTGATTGCTTTCCCCTTTTTTATCTTTTTTCTTTTGCCTCCTTAGCCTCCTTTCACCTGTTCTCCTTTCTCTTGATTGCTCCTCTAATCTTCCACTATCCCTTTCCTTTCTCTGTTTCCCTCGTTCTTCTTAGCCCTTCTTTTTTATCCACATTCCTTTTTCCTCCTTCTCTTCCGCCTTTTCTTCTTTCCTACTTTTCCCCTTCCCTCCCTTCTTCCCCTTCTCTTCCCCATGCTCCTTCTCATCCTTCCCTTACCTCCTCCTCCTCCTCTATATCCCTCCTTCTCCCTCCTCATCCTTCCCCTTCCCTCCATCTCCCCCCCCTCTTCCCCGCTAACAAGCCTCCACCTCCTCCCTCCCTCTCTCCTCCCTCCCTCCCTCCCTCCCTCCCTTCCTCCCTCCTTACTTCAGGTCGAGTCCTCCTGATATTAGCATGTAAGACCCG
>NC_091573.1:27585975-27598475 GCF_042767895.1 Penaeus vannamei
TCTCTCTCTCTCTCTCTCTCTCTCTCTCTCTCTCTCTCTCTCTCTCTCTCTCTCTCTCTCTCTCTCTCTCTCTCTCTCTCTCTCTTTCTCACTCTCTCTGTCACTCGTACACACGTCCTTTCTTTCAATTTATCATTTTTTACCGTATATGATGAGCACGTCCGTATGCATGACTATGTATATCCGTGTATGCATGTATCTTTAAGTATTACATCATCATTTTCTTCAACGTATCATAAAGACCTATTTTCCCGCCAATATCACAACGGCATAACTCCATCCATTCATTTCATCCGGTAATAGAACCCCGATATGGCGCAACGTGGAAACTATTCGCAGTCACGTGACGCTGTTGACATTCAAAACAAAAACGCATCGGTTGTCGAGGTAAGGGGAGGGGGAGGGGGTAGGAGGAGGAGGGAGGGACCAAGGGAGGGAAGTGAGGGAAAAGGAGGAGGAGGAGGGAGGGAGGGAGGGAGGGGAGAAAGAGGAAGAGAGGAGTATGAGTAGGAAGGGAGGGGAGGTAGGAGAGGAGGAAGGGCGGGGAGGTAGGAAGAAGAGGAAGTAGTCGATAGAAGAGGAACAGAAGGAGGAAGAAGAGGTAAAGGGGGAAGAAGGAAGAAGAGGAAGAGAAGGAGGGAGGAAAGGAGGAGGAGGGGGGTCGTATCGTTGGGCAATCATGAGAATCACATCACAATGGGATGTTATTTCATGACGTCATGCGTGGGAGTTCGGTGAATGAACTGGGTCACGATAAGAAAAAAATGGTGATAAAGATAGATGAATAAATAGAAGGGATAAAGAAATATATGATATGAATAGTTGATCGGATTATAGAAATCGGGAAATCGATGACTAAAATGATATAAAGAAATGAATAATGATAATGAGAAGGAAGGGTCTGTAAAAAGGGTTGGATTTAATTTTCAAAATGGGAAGAGAAAGGGTAAAAAAAAATCATATACCGTAGTTTGTAAACTATTGATAAAGTTGTATAAATTCACAAAATGTAATAAACCACACGATGAACCGATGAAAAGCGAGTACATTTTTTCCGTTTAATATTTCATTACTTCGTTGTTAAAACAGGTTAAACTAGCCCTTCTAACCGTGTGTATATGGCCATAGATAAGTAGAATGATAAAATTAGATACATACACAGACAAACAACAACAAATAGAGTAATAATTACGAAATAAGCGCAAACAACCTCTTAAGGTAAAACCACCACTGTCTTGTAATTAAGTCAAGTGAACATCGGTTAACTACCCACGAGTGTTTTAACGAGCGCAGTACTGAACATTCACGATCCTCTTCTTAACGGCTATGGCAAGGTAGTAAAAGTTAATTATAATCACACTCTTTATTTCATTAACGACGCCGCAAATAGCCTATAGACGTTTTATTTTTTCTGTAAAGGATTGGAACTCGTTAAGAGTGTGATAACTCGGTTTGCGCGCGGGATTTGATCGTGTTGTAGGAGCGATGGCGATGCTCTTTTGTTTCATTGTTTCTTTTTCCGTTTTCTTATTTTCGGATGGTTGAAATATGAGTAAATATAACAAAATTCATGTCAGACGTATAGATTACAAGTTGCTTTATCCAGTGGAATGATGAATTACGCTAAAAAGTTATAAATAAAAGGTTTAAACGCGGAAATACGTAACGGTAACGGAGAGGGCGTATTTCGTGCGTATTTCGCGGACTGCAATTCCTGTGACGATGTGTTTAATTTCAGAGAATGGAACTGGTGACTTGGCGATTTCATGGACCTCTGGTTCTCTCTCTCTCTCTCTCTCTCTCTCTCTCTCTCTCTCTCTCTCTCTCTCTCTCTCTCTCTCTCCTCTCCTCTCTTTCCTCTCTTTCTCTCTCTCTCTCTCTCTCTCTCTCTCTCTCTCTCTCTCTCTCTCTCTCTCTCTCTCTCTCTCTCTCTCTCCTCTCTCTCTCTCTCTCTCTCTCTCTCTCTCTCTCTCTCTCTCTCTCTCTCTCTCTCTCTCTCTCTCTCTCTCTCTCTCTCTCTCTCTCTCTCTCTCTCTCTCTCTCTCTCTCTATTTATAATCTATCTATCTTTCTCTTCCGCTCTCCCTCATTCACACCTTCCACCCCTCCCCCTTCCCCTCCCTCCCTCTTTCATACAATGTCAAAATTTCCCTAAAATATTGCGAAACGAATTCCTTAAACCCAAACCGCCGACAGTATGATGAAAAGGCTTCAGGCGACATGAATAAAAGGTCTGAAAGGAGGGGGGAAAAACCGTCTAATTTCCAGTAAGTGCGGGTCAGTCAGACTTGCATTCGTGGGGGAAGTTTTTTAAAGTATAGGATTGTTTTTTTTTTATGTGGGCGTGTGTGTGTGTGTGTGTGTGTGTGTGTGTGTGTGTGTGTGTGTGTGTGTGTGTGTGTGTGTGTGTGTGTGTGTGTGTGTGTGTGTGTGAGTGTGTGTGTGTGTGTGAGAGAGAGAGAGAAAGAGAGAGAGAGAGAGAGAGAGAGAGAGAGAGAGAGAGAGAGAGAGAGAGAGAGAGAGAGAGAGGCAGACATAGACAGAGACATCCAGATGTTCACACATGCAGAGACAGAAATATGAACAAAGAAATGGAAAGTAAGAGAGAGTACATGTACTTCCATGTATGTCTACGACCATATGTCTTCCTCCGCGACCGCACGTGCTTCCCGGGGTGACAGTGCCACTCAGCGAGCCAGTGCCAGGGCTCCACGGGTCACTCAGGGGGTTCACTGTTCCATGCTGGCCCCTCCCTCGCTTCGTCTTGGGGCGGAGGGTGTGACAGGTGCGCGATGTTGCAGAATTGCATAACTGATTCCCTATCGTCTTGCAGAATTCCTTTTTGTGCCTACCTGTAGTGTTGCAGAACTGTTCTCTGCTTACTTTGCTTACCTGTTTTATGCTTATGTGTGTTGCAGAACACCTAAATGCAAAACATCTGTCCATTTTCCTGTCGTGTTGCAGAACTGTTCTCTGCTTCCTCGTCGTGTTGCAGAGCTGTTTTATGCTCGCATGTGTTGCAGAACACCTAAATGCAGAACATCTGTCCATTTCCCTGTCGTGTTGCAGAACTGTTCTCTGCTTCCCTGTCATAGAGCGAATTGATATTCATTGCATATGATGGATCATGTTTTTATAAGGACAGGAAGTACGGATTGATTGTATTAATTCATTTGGTGTTGAAGTTTTCGTTTTTGTTCTTATTATTGTTGTTGTTCACATTAGTACTACTACTGCTGTTATTGTTCTTTTTATTAGTTTCATTACCATTGTTTCTGCTATTTCAATCTTTATCTTAATTTATGAGTTCATTTCTATTTAGTGTTGGAATGTGTCCACCCATGATGAAGATTATTAAATGTATTCATAAATTTTCAACCATAGTGTCGATAGTGCCGCGTAAGTTACATGAGTGAACAAAACCAAAAATCACATTTAAAATTTCAAATGTTAAAATATTACCTGGGTTTAGTGGTGAGGAAAAGTGAATACTCTTCTAGAGATAACGTTGGCATATAGATTTTTATCTTTTTCTTTATTTTTTAGGGTTTCAAATGAAAACAGAGACCGGGTTTCATTTATCAGAGTTGAAAATTTCGTAAAAATGTTCGAAAGTTGGGGTCGTAGATGTCTCTGACCCCTTCCCTTTCAACAAACAACCTCTCCCCCCCCCCCCGCCCACTCACTTCCTCCGCGTTGCCTTGACCAATTAGCCAGACAAATTGCCTATTTTGGCCAATTTCAAACTCCCCTACGCCCCTTAAAATTAAAACTGGGCGGGGACGGTCAGCCACGTTCCACGACGAGTGAAAGTGTACTCATCAACGGATCAGCTCCCCCCCCCCCCACGTCTCCCCCTTTCTCCACCTTCCCCCCTATGCCCTACCCCTCCCCTGTTCCTGAGTCCCGGGTGGGGGTGATGGGGGGGGAGGGGGTAAGGGGAGCGAAAAATTGAACGAAATGAACTTTCTTCCGGAGCGTTTTTTTTTTTGGAGGGGGGGAGAGGTGGAAGTGAGTGTGTGTGTGTGTGTGTGTGTGTGTGTGTGTGTGTGTGTGTGTGTACGTGTGCGTGCGTGCGTGCGTGTGCGTGTTCTTTACGTGTATTGTCCATTATTTTACCCTCTTATGGTATGCTAAAAAAGGAAAAACTGGAAAGGAATGATGGTACATTTATCTAGTGGCCGATGTCATGTGACCCACCCAGTTATCTAAAAAAAATTAAGTGATGACGTAATCCAGATAAGTTCTGACTATCGAAAGATCAAGAGCAATCGATTGTGTTTAAAGGGTAAGAATGAGTAATGGAGAGAAAGAGAGAGGGGGGAAGGACGGAGGGAGGGAGAGAGAAAGAGAGAGAGAGAGAGAGAGAGGGAAGAAGGGAGGGAGAGAGATAGAGAAAGAGAAAGACAGGCACAGACCGAAAGAGAGACAGAAATAGACAGAAAAAAGAAAAGGAGGAAACAGATACATAAAAAGAATAATCGTAACACCAAACAAATATCTGATACACAGAAAAAAAATATCACAATTACTTTTCAGAACACTTTCCACCATCATCTAGTTAACACGAACATAAACGCAGAACGCTTGTTTATGCTAAACTGCTGATCGGACGCTAAACAGCTGATCCTGATCTTGTGTACGAGTGGACGTGTCTCTATGGAGAGAGGTGTACATGAGGTGTGTACATCCTCATTCACTTTCATTTTGATGTGGTTGCGAAAACGTTGTAAGAAAAGGTTTAAATTTAGAAAAGATGATGTTGAAGGTCTTTCGAGAGAAAAAAATATACATAATTTTGGTATATCAAAATCTTTCTCTGAGTAAGAATAAGTAGTTTGAAAAAAATATAAATGGAACAACGGATGGTTTAGGAAAAGGATCGTGAGTGTAATAGATAGAAAGATAGATAGGTAGGGACGTACGTACGTAGATAGACAGATCGATAGATAAATAGATTATTAGATGATTAAATAGATAGGCAGATAGATACACAGATAGAGAGTGATATACGGAAAGAATAAAGTTCACAGGGCTAAGATATTAAAAGAAATATCGATATTGGGAAATTTCTTACAGTAAGTACAAGCTGCCTATTTCCATTACTCTGAATAAATTTTATTGTCTATTTTTTAGAATAAAAGACCCGTGGAATAAGCATTAATTTTGAAAATGAATTTAATGCGTTTTTTTTCTTATATAATATGTCTTTTCGTTACCAAAGAACATTTATTTTTACGTGTTGATGCTGCTCCCAGTGAGTTGTGCTTTCCGAATTTGTGTCTCAGTGAAATGTCAAGAACAAGTTGGTCAACTTTGGTATTATAATGAAGTTAAAACATCGAATGTATTTTGTTATTTTTTTTATTGGGGATCTTACGTAAATTAAATTGGTGCGTTTTATTGATAAATGTCAGTAAACTTATATATTGAGAAGAATATGCATTTTCATCCATGTCTCTCTCTCTCTCTCTCTCTCTCTCTCTCTCTCTCTCTCTCTCTCTCTCTCTCTCTCTCTCTCTATCTATCTATCTATCTATCTATCTCTTTCTCTCTCTCTCTACCTCCTTCTCTACTTCCCTCCTTCCCTCCCTCTCTCTGTATATATATATATATATATATATATATATATATATATATATATATATATATATAGTACACACACACACACTCACATATATATACATAGAGACACACAAACAAAGATACAGACAGACAGACAGAAAAACACGCGGATAAAAAAACTAAAGAATTTTCCCAACCTTAAGCAGAATCCAACCCTCTCCAAGAGATATTCCTCAACACATTGCAATACTTCATGGAGTAAAAAAAGGAGCATGGGGTTTAATGAGCCTTGCATCATGGAAACAAAAGCGAAATAACGAATGAAAACGAAGCCAGAGAGACCGAGAAAGTAAATGAGGCAGAACGAGTAGCAACCTCTGACACCTCCCACACGCACACACACACGCACATCGACACACACACGCACACACGCACATCTGCACACGCACATCGACACACACACGCACACATGCACATCTGCACACGCACATCGACACACGTACGCACACACGCACATCTGCACAAAGACGCACATCTGCACACAGACGCACACACGCACATCTGCACATACAAACATACACACGCACATCTACACACGCACGCATACACGTACATCTGACACACGCAAACGTACACGCACGACTTTGGACATATACGCATAGGGACGCGTATATTTTCTTTTAAACCTTCCTATACAAACTATCCTTCTCCCCCCCCCCCCCCTCTTCTTCCTGCTTTTTCGTTTCCATCTTTCTCTCTCCTCCAACTCCTCCATTCTTTCCTCCTTTTTTCATTCCTGCCTTCCTTCTCCACCTCCACCACCTCAACCTCCTTCTCCTCCTCCTCCTCCTCCGTCTCCTCCTCCTTCCTCCCCCTCCTTCCTCCTTCTCCTTCCTCCTTCTCCTTCCTCCTCCTCCTCTCCTCCTCTCCTCCTCTCCTCCTCTCCTCCTTCCTCCTCCTCCTTCCTGCTCCTCCTTCCTCCCTCTCCTCAGGCGCTGAATAATCGTCCCATATTGTGACACTTGGCAACTCTTACTCTCCTTAGGTCTATGACTTTCACTGTTTTGCATTGTTCTCACAGCGTTACGAATCGTTTCACAACATTTCGCGCCCGGACACACCCCACCCGACAAGCACGATTGAGCGAAAACTTGTGAAAATCGAACGATGCCAAGGGATGAGTGGCAGGGAGGGAAAAGTGAAACAGTACATCCATGCAAATTATAAGTATGAGGCGTCGACAAATTTGGTGAGGATAGTTGTTGTGTGAGGAATTTAGAAGTACATCTGGTTGGGGCGCCGCGGGGTTCAAAGCGATCTCTCTCTTGCTCTCCTTCGCTCGTTTTGGTTGTTTGTCTGTCTGTCTGTACGGCTGTTTTCTCTGTCTTATAATTTCTCTATTTCTCTGTTTATCTCTTTTTCTATGTTTCTCTCTCTTTCTCTGTTTCTCTCTCTTTCTGTTTCTCTCTTGTATATATATGTATATATATATATATATATATATATATATATATATATATATATGTATATATATATGTATGTATGTATATATATACTCATACATGTATATATATATATATATATATATATATATATATATATATATATATAGAGAGAGAGAGAGAGAGAGAGAGAGAGAGAGAGAAAGTATGTATACTTACACGTGTGTGTATATGTATATATATATATATATATATATATATATATATATATATATATATATATATATATACACACACACACACACACAAAACTTACTCATCCCTCACTCTACTATTCTCTCCATCTTAATGAAATATTCTTTTAAGATTATTTCCGCACAGTAATGCATACGAATCCAAAAGGAGGGGAAATAGGGGTAAAAAAACTCCCTTTTCCGGAAGTAAAAGTGTCCGAGTTTACCGCGCATGGGAAGCCAGGGAGTGGAGGCGACCCCGGGAACAACACGGCGAGGAGAAATACTGAAATTCTTCTTCTGTCTCTTTTTCTGCTCTTTATTCTGCTCTTCATTCTGCTTACTCATCGTTTTCCTTTTTTGTGTGTCCTTTTGTGTCCTCTTCTGCTTTCTTTTTCCTTTTTTTATTTGGTTTGTTTAATCATGTACAGCCATGAATGGGTACGCGGACACGCACGTACGCAAGCACGCACACACACACGCACACACACACACACACGCACACGTACACACGCACACGCACACGCATACAGAGAGAGAGAAAGAGAAAGAGAAAGAGAAAGAGAAAGACAGAAAGAAAGAAAGAGTATGTATACTTACACACACACGCACACACACACACGCACACACCACACGAACACGCACACGAACGCCTCCACCCCCCCTATTAACCCTCCCCCACCCCCCTTCCATACACCCCCTTCCTTCTATTGCGTCATCGTGACTTCGCTTGCTAAAACCACACTGTCTTGGAGACGATAACAATGGCCGACGTTGAGGAAGTTTGACGTAAGAAAGTCTCTCCTGTTCCCTTCCTTCCCCTCCCCCCCCTCCCTTCCCTTCCCCCTTCCCCCTTTCCTTCCCTTCCTCCTTCATTCCCCTCCCTTCCTCTCCCTATACCCCTCCCTTCCCTTCCTCCTCCTCCCTTCCTCCCTATCTCTACCTTCTTCCTCCCCTTCCTCCCTCCCTTCTCGCTTCTCCTTCCTTCCTCCCTTACCTTCCCTCCCCTTCCTCCTTCCCCCTCCCCCCTCCTTAACCATCCCTTCCTCCCTCATCCCCTCCCTTCCTTCCCTCCCTATACCCCTACCTTCCCCCTCCTCCTCCCCCTCCCTTCCTCTCCCTATACCCCTACCTTCCCTCCTCCCTCCTCCCTCCCCCCTCCCCCCCCCCTCCCTTCTCACCCCGACACTTCCTCTTTATACTTCCTTTTTATCTCACGTCGCCCTTATCCCTATCTTCTTTTTTAATTCTCTTTCGTCCCCATTCGATCATAATTTTTTTTATCTTCTTTCGTCCTTACTTCCTCCTTATTTTCAGTTCTCCTTTGCTCTCATTCCTCTAGTCTTCTCCCTCACCCCCCCCCCTCTCTCTCTCCCACGCCCCTCCCTCATCAACAACCCCCCCCCCCCACCTTCTTAACACTCCACGCCGTCACGGGTAGAGATTGACTTCCTCTCCCTCCCTCAATCCCTCCCTCCCACTGTTCCTCCTTCCCTCCCTCTCCCTCCTATCCTATCCTCTCTCTCTCTCTCTCTCTCTCTCTCTCTCTCTCTCTCTCTCTCTCTCTCTCTCTCTCTCTCTCTCTCTCTCTCTCTTTCTCTCTCTCTCTCCTCCTCCTCCTCCTCCTACTCCTCTTCCTTCCTTTACCCTTTATCTGTTCCTCCTTTTTCCCGTTCCTCCATTCTTTCTCCCTTCTTCTCCTCTCCTCTTCCTCCTTATCCCCCTTCCTTGTTTCTCATTTTATTCTGTTCATCCTTCCTTCTTTCTTCTCTTTCATCTTCCTCCTTTTCACTCTTCTACCCTTAACCTCTCCATCCCTTTCTTTTGTCCTCCCTTCTTCCTTCCTTCTTTCCTCGCTTTCCTCCTTCCGTTCTTTACTATCTTCCTCCTTCTTCTCTCCTTCTCCCTTCTTTACTCTTCCCCCTTCCTTCTCCCTTCCCTCCTTCCTCCCTCCCTCCCTCCCCCTTCCTCCCTTCCCTCCTTTATCCTTCCCTCCCCTCCCCGTCTCTTCCCCTCTCTCCTTCTCCTCCTCCCTCCCTTCCCTCCCACCGCCCTCCCTTCCCCTCTCTCCTTCTCTTTATTCCTTCCCCCGCAATCCCTCCCCCATCCCTCCCTTCCCATCTCTCCTCCGCCCCCTCTCTCCCCCTCCCGACTCCCCTCGTTCCCTCTCTCCCCTCCCTACTCCCCCTTCCCCTCCTTCCACCCACGATATTAAATGTGATGGGCGGCTGTGTGCGCGGGCGTCACACTGCAATAAACCTCACAAGGCGAGGCGTGGACGGATTAACGAGGGCGACTTGCAACCGCGCTTCCCTTGTGCAATGTGCAATGTTGCGTCTTCCTTCAGTAGCTCGAGTCTCATCACCTTACACCCTCCCCCCCCCCCTATTACATCTACACCCCCCACCCCACCCCACACACACACCTTCCTCTGTACGCACACCATCCCCTTACCCCCCCATTACATCTACACCCCCCCCCACAGACACACACCTTCCTCTGTACGCACACCATCTCCTTACCCCCCCCCCCATTACCTCTACCCCCACCCCCCCACCTTCCTCTGTACGCACACCTGAAGAGGGTTGTTATTGTGGAACTTTTTTTTTTATTTGTTATTATCGGTATGATTGTTATTGGTATTGTTATCATTGTGATTGTTATTGATATCACTGTTATTGCAATTTTTCTTGATATCGTTATCATCATAATTATCATTGGTGTGAATATCATTTTAATTTTTATTGATATAATCACCGCCACCACCACCACCACCACCACCACCACCACCACCACCACCACCATCATCATCACCACCACCACCATTATCACCATTACTTTACACCTTGTCAGGTTTTACAAAGGAATAGAGTTGACAACGCCCACTTCAGGCCTTTAGTGTCATTTTTCCTTCTAAATCGAGGCGTTAATGACCCTTACTGACATATCCTCTTAATAGCGTCTTCATTTATCACGTGGAAGGAGTGTTGTAATATTTTTCTTATTTCATTCAATGTTGTTGTTGTTGGTGTTGCCGTTATTGTTGTTAATGTTGTAGGTGTTATTTTTGTTATTGTTATTGCTGTTATTGTTGTTATTATTGTTATCAATATTATTATCATCATCAACATCATCATCATTATTATTATCATCATTATTATTATTATCATCATTACTGCTGCTACTCCACTAATACTAGTAGTAGTAGTAGTAGTAGTAACATCATTATTATCATTATCATTGTTATCATCATAATCATCATCATCATTCTCGTTATCACTATCAGCATCATTATCATCATTACTGCTATTATTTTCAATAAATTCTAACAGAAATGCAGATAGCTACAATATCTATTTTTAGTTCCTCAAATGAGAATATTTAGGCCAGACCATATTATTAGGTAGAAATACCAGTTTTGCAAGTGTACCTAATACCTGTGTACTTTTTCTTGTATTCTAGCTTAATATTAATAATATATTGAAGAAATTGGATATTTGTTGAAATGTCAGTTCTAGTTGTAGATAAATAGGATTCGCTTAAAATTTATAGATGATATTTGTAGATACATGATTAAAGCCTTTTCTTCTTTTCTTTTCTTTTAGAAAGTATTAATGAGAAGGAGGTAGAAATGTCACTGTTACATAAATATTTATAAAGATATTTATAGAGTTTAAAAATCTGATAAAACATCAGTAGGTCATATTAGATACATATATATTTAACTCCTAATTATTTTCTCATCGTCTGTTTCTTTATAGCGTACACAATATTGATCCTTTATAGAATAAAATGCTATGAGTAACATTAGTATCGCAAAATATTAGCAAGATTGTCAGCCTTATTAGTTGAGTTGTTTTTATTCAGTTTGTCAATAAAAAATATTAGTGATAATAGTGGTGATAACAAAAGATATTCATAGACGCAAATATCAACTTTATTAAAAGGATAAATACTAATGCATGTAATTTTCTTCTTTCCTTTTTTTGATATATGATGTACAACATGTAAATAAAAATTGATAGTGATGTCAGAAAATACTGATAGATAGAAATACCAAGGCGTACCGGCACGTATGATATTATTTCTTCATAACTCGCAAAACATTACAGACTTTTTGATAATGATAAAGTCGGAAAATATCTCTTCGACAGATATAAACACACACATGCTCAGACACAGACAAACATAAACACGGATAAGCATAAACACGAAGACATGAACGCAGACAAATATAAATACAAACGCGTAAACACAAAGGAACACAAGCACAGACAAACAGGAACACAAACAACATACACACACAGGCAAACATAAACAACATACACACACAGGCAAACATAAACAAAAGCAAACACAAACACGGACTAAAAAAACACAGACAACTATGAACACAAACAGACAATAAACACAGACGGACACAAGCACAGACAGACACGAAGCCCAAACATAAGCTATAAACAGACAGACATGAAGGCAGGGACCGACCTTTGCTTGGCGAGACCTGGTAGGCAATATCTAAGGCTTTCACTTTTTTTGCGTGTACCCAGATGATGTAACATTCTTCTGTCTGGGATGTGAATGTTGATGGACCGGGGGAAACGGGGGATAGGAGAGTAGAGAGGAAGAGGAGAGGAAGAGAGATAGGGAGATAAAAAAGAGAGGAATAAGAAGAAAACCACAAGACAGGAATCAAGGATAATTTACTGTGGGAATATAAGTCAATTGCCTCCTACTCCTCCTCCTCCTCCCCACCCTCTCTCCTTCCTTCCTATCTCCCCCCCTTCTCCCCAATCTCTTTCCCCATCCCCACTCTCTCCCCTTCCTTCCTATAATCCTCCCCCTTCTCCCCCCATCCTCTCCCCTTCCTGTCATCCTCCCCCGTCTCCCCTTCTCTCTCCCCACCCTCCCCCTTCCTTCTCATCTCCGTCCTCCTTCTCCCCCCCCCGTCTCCCTTTCCTTCTCATGTCCCTCCCCTTCTCCTCTCCTCCCCCCCCACGCTCTCCCCTTCCTTCTCATGTCCCTCCCCCCTCCCCCATCTCTTCCCCTTTTCTTTCTTCACCCCTCCCCCCCCAAAAAAAAAAAAGATAATCGCTTTTTATGTGCTTTAATTTGTTCTTATTTTTTTTCTCTTGTTCTCCCTCAAGGCCACTCTCCGTTTAAGAAGAACAAAGTAAACATTTTGCTTAATTTTGCTTCTCATTTAGATGTGGAAGAAAACAGAAGGGGGAGTAAGAAAAGAAGAAGAAGGAGGTGAAGA
>NC_091573.1:27603475-27605975 GCF_042767895.1 Penaeus vannamei
TATGTGGAGTCGGGATACTGGGGAGTCGATCAAAGGAATTTTGGGTCATTTGGAAGTCGGTTTCGAAGTGATGTCGGGTCAGACGAAAAGTTAAGTAGATTAGAGGGATGTAGAGTGATATGGGAAACCGGCTGCTGGGATGTCGGGTCAAAGGAAATGTCGGGAAGGATTGGCGAATCCTATGGCAAGTCGGGTCCTTTGGGATAGAAGTTGAGACAACGAGGTCAGATTAAGGTGTGATGGAAGTCGGGTCACAAAAAGTCGGGTCAAAAAGGATAGAAGTCGGGGACGGGAAGGTCGGTTGGTCGGCTGTCGGCCCGGAGAAAACGCTGATGTATTCATTTATAAATAGATTATGGTGTAAGTCCACTGTCGGTGATGAAAGCCGGGGGGAGGGGGGCAGAGGTAGGAGGGTAGACTAGGGTGAAAGTAAGAGTGAGGGAGGGAGAGGAGGGAGGGGGGTGGCGAGGAGGCACCCCCCCACACGCGCGCGCTGGCAAGGGTTTAAGGGTGAGGTGAGAGCAGGAAGAGGTAGAGGGAGAGAAAAGGAAGAAGGAGGAAAATGAGATAGATGGGGAGGGGAGCCGAAGACAGAGAGAGAGATGGAGAAGGAGTAGGAAAGGAATAGGAAACGGAAATGGGCATGGAAAGGAAGAGAAGGATATGTAGAGAGAGAGAGAGAGAGAGAGAGAGAGAGAGAGAGAGAGAGAGAGAGAGAGAGAGAGAGAGAGAGAGAGAGAGAGAGAGAGAGAGAGAGAGAGAGAGAGAGAAAGAAAGAAAGAGAAAGAGAGAGAGAGAGAGAGAAACGAACCCAAACTGCGTATGTGACTAGTACATAAAACAAGAGTTTGTTTAAGGTGATGTTTGGATATTTTCCCTTTTCTCTCTTTCTTTAAGTGTTTGCAATTCGTGAATGTCTTGCGAAAACATTGTCTTTTGAGCGGCAAAAAAGGTCAAAAGAAAAGAAAAAATCTTAAAAACCATTCACAAGCAAAGGAAAATAAATGTCTTTAAAACCACTTAATTTTTTTTTCAGACTGTAGCTTTTAGAAGGAAACAAAAAACGGACATAACATTAACAATCTTCTCTGCCATTGTAGCTTTTAGAAGAAAAATACCAAAGGACGAAATAACAGGATGCGTTAAGGATACAGGAAAAGAGAGTTGTGAAAACCGTATTAGCATAAGTGCTCTCTCTCTCCTGGGCCTAATATGGAAGCTGGCCGTATACAAATGATGGTAAATATATAGTATGTTAACCTCCAGTCGTAGTTAACATTGGAAGGGAGGGAGAGGGAGGGAGGGAGGGGAGGCAGGAAGGGAGGGAGGGAGGATGGAGGGTAGGAGCAGAGAGGGAGAGAGGATAGAAGGTAGGAGCAGAGAGGGAGGGCGTGAGTGAGTGAGGGAGGGAGGGACGATAGAAGGTAGGAGCAGAGAGGGAGGAGGAGGATGGAGGGAGGTAGGGAGGGGGGAAGAGGGGGAGGCGTGAAGGATGATGGGGGTGTGGTACTTCTAGGTGTAAGTATCTTATTTGTGTATGGTTGATGCCGAGATGGGAAGTATTTAGTTAGAATTTTCTCGGGAATTCTGTAGTTCTCTCTCTCTCTCTCTCTCTCTCTCTCTCTCTCTCTCTCTCTCTCTCTCTCTCTCTGTCTCTCTCTCTCTCTCTCTCTCTCTCTCTCTCTCTCTCTCTCTCTCTCTCTCTCTCTCTCTCTCTCTCTCTCTCTCTCTCTCTCTCTCTCTCTCTCTCTCTCTCTCTCTCTCTCTCTCTCTCTCTCTCTCTCTCTCTCTCTCTCTCTCTCTCTCTCTCTCTCTCTCTCTCTCTCTCTCTCTCTCTCTCTCTCTCACTCTCTCACTCTCTCACTCTCTCACTCTCTCACTCTCTCTCTCTCTCTCAATGAGATCGACTTATCTCCCCATTCCTCATCCTTCCTCATTCCCAAACACACTATGCCCAATTCACCCTTATGCTCCTTTTCACTCATTCCCCAATTCCCCATCCTCTCTCATTCTCCCCTGCTCCCCATCTTCCCTCATTTCCTTATCCCCCTTCCTCCGCATCCCCAACTCACCCCCATTTCCCCATCCCTCTTCACCCATCCTCCCTCACTCTCCACCCTGCCCCATCCCCCATCCCTAACTCGTCCCCATCTCCTCATTCCCCATCCCCCTTCACTCTCCAGCCTCCCCCATTCCCCATTCCCCCCACCATCCACTCCTACTCATCCTCCCCCGCCCGGTAGCCAACAGCGCCGCATAAGAGCCGCTTCCTCCCTCCTCCTTTCCACGCCAATGAGCCGCCTCCGAGACCCTTTGAGACTGTCCACTCACCTGTCCGGCTAATTAATCCTTCCTCAGTTTAAGCTTCATTAAGGCTGACGTATTTACCTGCTGCTTCTTGACTACTTGTTCGGTTTTGTTTTTTTTTTTTTTTTCTTTTTTTTGGGGGGGGGTGTTATACGGGGAGGTGATGTGTGTGCTTGTTTGTATGTATGTATGT
>NC_091573.1:27613475-27615975 GCF_042767895.1 Penaeus vannamei
ACTCTTGTCTCTTTTTCTGTTTGTCTGTCTTTCCCTCTCGTTCTCTCACTATCTCTCTATGACTCCTCTCTCTCTCTCTCTCTCTCTCTCTCTCTCTCTCTCTCTCTCTCTCTCTCTCTCTCTCTCTCTCTCTCTCTCTCTCTCTCTCTCTCTCTCTCTCTCTCTCTCTCTGAGAAAGAGACAGAGACAAAGAGACATAGAGAAAGCACAAACCACAGATAATTCCCTCTCCGCCTATCTTCTTCCTCCTCCTCCTCTTCCTCCTCCCACTCCTCCTCCTCCTCCTCTACGCAATACGTTCCCTGTCTTTGCGCCAATTTCGTTCGTCACTGGACCGGGAAATGGCGATAATTCCATGTTTATTTCGCGGATTTACGATGGCGGGGGAGAGAAAGCGCGGGGGAGGGGGGGAGGTGGAGGAGGTGGAGGAAAGGGGGTGGTGGAGGGAATGGAGGGAGAAGAGTGGGAAAAGGGAGGGAGGGGGGAGGAGGGTGGTGGAGGGAATGGAGGGAGAAGGGGGAAAAGGGAGGGAGGGGGATGGGAGGTGGGGAGGGGGAGGAGTGTACAGCGGTGTCAATTCTGATATGGTGTGGGGGATGTAAGAGCCATCGGTCTGTTTTTAATCGAATTGTTTATCATTCTATCTGTCTGTCTGTCTGTCTAACTCCTTTCTCTCTCTCTCTCTCTCTCTCTCTCTCTCTCTCTCTCTCTCTCTCTCTCTCTCTCTCTCTCTCTCTCTCTCTCTCTCTCTCTCTCTCTCTC
Source organism: Penaeus vannamei (assembly GCF_042767895.1). Taxonomy (NCBI): domain Eukaryota; kingdom Metazoa; phylum Arthropoda; class Malacostraca; order Decapoda; family Penaeidae; genus Penaeus; species Penaeus vannamei. The sequence goes on from NC_091573.1 coordinate 27,614,238, forward strand.
TCTCTCTCTCTGTCCTTTGTTCTCGCTCTCCAGTCTTACGGTAACCCCTGAAGCTCGGTGTCAGGTCAGGTCGGGTCAAAGGTCATCTGACCATAGATAATCCGGTGTTGTTCTAAATTGTGGCCCTCGTTTCATTTCCGGGTTTGAGGCGTAACGATTCTTTTTTAATTATCAACTCTCCCTCGCCCTCTTTTTCTTTCGTTCTCTCTCTCTCTCTCTCTGTATCTCTGTCTGTCTATCTCTCACCTCTCTCTCTACTCTTTCTCTCTCTCTCTCTCTCTCTCTCTCTCTCTCTCTCTCTCTCTCTCTCTCTCTCTCTCTCTCTCTCTCTCTCTCTCTCTCTCTCTCTCTCTCTCTCTCTCTCTCTCTCTCTCTCTCATTCTCTCTCTCTCTCTCTCTCTCTCTCTCTCTCTCTCTCTCTCTCTCTCTCTCTCTCTCTCTCTCTCTTTCTCTCTCTCTCTCTCTCTCTCTCTCTCTTTCTCATTCTCATTCTCACTCACTCTACCGCTCTCTATCTATCTATCTATCTATCTATTTCTATCACTTTTTTTCTTTATCTCTCCCTCTCTCCAACTATCTATTTATTTCTAGTTTTTTCTCTATTCAGTCGATGAATTTTCATCATCTTTATCCTCTTCTCTCCTACCTCTTTCATTCTCCCTCTTTCTCTTCCACCTTCGATAAGATATAGATACCAATAATGTGCAGTATTCATTCATAATTAGAGGTTGTATGTGAAACTAATAGACTAATTTAATTCACGACTGAAGGGAGATGTGTAGCTAATGGCAGAATTTCTCTTGTGGTTGAGAAAATATTCCTAAATGATGTTGCCAAAGATTTTCCTTATAATGTGCTTTCATTGGTAGAGCGTGAAAATGATTAAAAAATTAGAAATGATGATGATGATGATGATAAGGACAATTGCGAGAAGGATGATGATGTTAATGACGGTAATGGTAATGATGAAGTACTGATGATAATGATGATAACAATGATAATGATAGTATTAATAATAACGATCTTAAGGATATTAGCAATAATGACGAAAATAGTAATAATGATAACAATTACATTGATAATAGATAAAAAAGCGATTCAGTCTGTACCGCTGGTTTTCCTTTTTTTTTTTTACCCCGTCTGCGTTTCATCACGTTCGCTTTGTTGACACACCGTCTGCCTCTGAGAACGCGGGGAGGGAGTATCCACGCATGCGGACGGCGTTCGTGTAAGCGTAGGCGGTGACAGACGTTTCAAAATAGGGCTGTAGAGATGTAAAAGTCGAGATATGTAAGAGTCTGTCCGTGGGTGTTGGAGAATGGTGTCGAAAGTGGTGGAGAAAGACGCGGAGGTGGAGAGTGGGAGGTGGAGAGAGGAGTGGAAGGTCGGGTTTTGTGTGTCCTGTTTGCGTTGTCTGTTTCTCGTGTTGGGATGGGTACGTCTCTTTGTTTCCTTTTTGTCTAAAGCATTTTTGTTTAGGCTTTTGAAATGGCGTCTTTTAAGGGTATATTTCAGTCAAAACATTATCCTTGAAAAGAATATGAGCCTGTGTGTGTAAGTTTATATGCATGAATGTAATTTATTTATTTATTTATCTATATGTTATACACTGATGCAAAACCGAACAAGTGTTGTATCTTCTGTCACAGCAACAATGATAATGGAGCTCTGATAAATTTCTTTGCGACCAGTCCCTTCAGACTCGAAACACACACACACACACACACACACACACACA
>NC_091573.1:27618475-27630975 GCF_042767895.1 Penaeus vannamei
GATTGTGACTTTGTAATGAAGTGATAAATATGGGCGCGGATTCCTGGATGACTTGCGTTTTTTGGGGGCTGAGTGTGAAATGGATCTGTTGGCGGAGGGGGGAGGGGGAGGGAATGGGGAGGGAGAGGGAGATGGAAGGTTGGGGAGCGGGGAGGGGACGGGGTAGCAATGGGGGAGGGAGAGGGAAGGTTGGGGAGCGGGGAGGGGAGGGGAATGTTGGGGAAGGGGAAGGGGAGGGGGAATGTTGGAGAAGGGGAAGGGGAGGGGAGGGGAATGTTGGGGAGCGGGGAGGGGAGGGGAATGTTGGAGAAGGGGAAGGGGAGGGGAGGGGAATGTTGGGGAAGGAGGGGAGGGGGAACTTGGGGAGTGGGGACTGCAAGAGGGAAAGAGGGAGGGGAGAAGGAAGGAGAGGGGTTTAGGAGGAGAGAGAGGGAGTTTGGGGAAGGGAGAGGGAGGGGGGGGGATGGGGAGTGGGGAGAGAGAGGGAGAGGGAGGAAGGTTCAGGAGGATAGGGGGGGGTGTTGGGGAGGGGGGACTCGAAGAGGGAAAGGGGAGGGGAGGGGGAAGGGAGGATTTAGGAGTAGAGTGAGAGGGAGTTTGGGGAGTGGGGAAGGGAGGGGAAGGAGATCAGGAGATAAGGAGTAAGGTTGAAAGAGGAACGTGGGATGACAGGAGAAAATGGGAGATGAAGGAAGGGGGAGGAGAAAATGAAGAAAGGAGGAAGGGAGAGTTCGAAGATAGGCAAAGAGAAAAGGGGCAAAGGCAGGAGGAGAAGAAGGGGAAAATATCACAATTCCATAGTGGCTAAGAAAAGGGAAGATGAAAAGGGATAGAACATACTCGATAAGAAAGGGGATTTAGAGAGAATAAAAGAGAAGGAAGAGGAGGTATTATTTGAGGCTGCCCAAAGAAGGATAAAACAGGGGGGGGGGGGGATTGATTTGTAGGGGTATATAGAGCAGGGAGGGGAGGGGAGGGGGATGGCGGGGTTGGAGAGGTTGGAAGGCGGTTGAGAGGGGGTGAAAGGGGGTTGAAGGAGGAGGAAGATGAAAGGGTTGGTGACATTGTGAGGGCATTGGGGGGAAGGGGGGGGGAGGGGAGAGGGCAAACGGAGGTTAGTAGAAGGCAGAAAAAATTGCTGGTTTTGGTGGGTTACGAAGGGGGGGAGGGAGGAGGGAGAAGAAAGAGGGAGGAAGGGAGAGAGAGGGAAGAGGGAAGAGGAGAGACAGGAGGGTAGAGGATGGAAAGTAACAAGGAGAGAGGAAAGAGGGAGTGTAAGGGGAGGGTAGGAAGAGAGAAATAATACAGAAATAATAGGAAAGAGAAAGCAACGAGAAGGAAAATTATAAGAGAAAGAAAGTAGAAAGCAACGAAAGGAAGAATAAGAATAAGAAAGCGGATAAAAGAGAGAGGGAGAGAGAAAGAAAGAAAGAGAGAGAGAGAGAGAGAGAGAGAGAGAGAGAGAGAGAGAGAGAGAGAGAGAGAGAGAGAAAGAAAGAATGAAAGAAAGAAGGAAATTAATAAGAGAAAGAAATAGAAAGAAAGAAGGAAAACAAGAAAGAGAAAGAAAGTAGAAAGCAACGGAAGGAAGAAGCAGAAGAAAGCGGATAAAACAAGTAGGGAGTGCGTGGGAGGGCAAAGGGTTTTCCTGACACCGAGGTTCGAAGCTCCATTACCGAGCGGTTACAACACGGAACCTAAGTGTCCACGAATAACTACGTAGGCCAATATGCCGTATGAGTTATTGCCTTGTTTCGGACGATCTATTGCAACCGCTGTGTCGTTCCAGCGTCAATATTGCACGTTGCAAAAAAAGAAAAGGCATCTCAGTACCGGTAGCGGGAAGCAATTGTGAAGAAAAACAAGCATTCTTGTTGAGTGGGAAACTTGCGTAAAGAATGGATAGAAAGCAGACATAAAAGCAGAGAGAAATAAGGTGCTTGAAGTGCTCGAAGCTTTTCGAATAGCGGAAAGCGTCGAGAAATATAAGAAACAAAAGGCGGCCGATATTTTAGTCCAGTAAGCGACCTGCCCTTCTTCCCGCCAAAAAAAACTTAATGACACCGATGCGCACATCCATTTACTTTCGTAATTACACTCTTGGATACTTCCTTAAAGAGATGTAACTAAACAAAATGACGAACATTGGCTTTTCTCCTTGGCTCTACGATGCCAATATATCTCCCGACATTTAGCACGCACGCACACACCCACGCACTCACGCATGGCGGCTGTCTTTTGTTTCCTTCATCCGGGATCGCGTGTGTCGATGAGTCTTGTTTCAACAAAGATTGGTGGGCGAATAGTGTCTGGTACGTGACATGTACGCATTCTGTTTCTTCTCTTCTATTACTGGTTTATGACTAATATTATTGTTGTATGCATTCTGTTGTTTCTCTCTCTCTTTTCGAGCATTGTTGTATCTGCCGCTATTATTATAATTATTATTATCGTTATTTTTCATTTTTCTTAATTATTTGAAATGAAGGATTATGTGGAATTAGAAATAAATTCTATTTTGTAAGTTACAATGACACTTTTCATGTTTTCTTCTATCACATGCTTACACACACACGCGCGCGCTTAGACAGACAGACAAACCCAGAGACACACAGGCACATAAACAGATAGACAGGGAAACAGACAAATACAAACATTAAATTCCAGTCGATTACATACTCCAACGAAATAAAAATAAAGTACCTTATTTGCTATTAACTCACACCTTACACTCTCTAACTCATCCTAGAATCCGAGAAACACTTAGAAATGAGTTATAAGTGAGATCCGTAGTTTATGTAAATAAGACGATTGTGAAACTCCAAAAGCGTTCCGGAGAAAACAACAAGTGAAAGGGTTAAGGGAGTATATTATTGTCTTTGTTCGTGACGTCTAATTGCTGTGGGACCCGCGAGTGCTGTACGTAGGGAGGGGCGGGGATCTGTCTCCCCCCCCCCTCTCTCTCTTTCTCTCGCTCTCTCTCTCTCTCTGTCTGTCTCTGTCTCTCTCTCTCTCTCTCTCTCTCTCTCTCTCTCTCTCTCTCTCTCTCTCTCTCTCTCTCTCTCTCTCTCTCTCTCTCTCTCTCTCTCTCTCTCTCTCTCTCTCTCTTTTCTCTCAGCTTTTCTTTCCATATGTCTCTATTTGTATCTCTCTCTATATAAACGAGTACACACACACACACACACACACACACACACACACACACACACACACACACACACACACACACACACACACACACACACACACACACACACACACACACACACATATATATATATATATATATATTCCCCATTTATTACTCTGGTATGTTCGTTAATCATGTGTGTGTGTGTGTGTGTTTACAGAGACATACGCACGTGCATATGTCCACATTAATATCTATAATATCTATTAATATCGTGGATGACTCACCAAGCCTTCAAAAAGCCTCATTGACCGAACACTCCTACGCCATCCATTCAAATCGAAGACGCCAATAGCTCATCCACTTTTGCGTATCGCGCTTTTGCTCCATATATTACGAAAAAAGATACATCAATGAGCAGAACATTGAAGTTATTCGCCTTGACCCGCATCGAAGAACACGACTCCCATCTGTTCTTCGTCACGATAAGAGACCAGGTCGTGTTATTTGTTCATGTAAACAATATATATTTTTTAAAGAGGTGTCATTTGATGATCAGGGTCTCTTTATGAACTCTGACCTCGGATTCTTTTGGATTCGGATGTTGTGGGAAAGAAGAAGAAGGAGAGAGAGAGAGAGGAAAAGGAGAGAGAGAGAGGAGAAGAAGGAGAGAGAGAGAGAAGTAGGTATGAGAGAGTGAAGAAGGAGAGAGAAAGAGGAGAAGAAGGAGAAAGAGAGAGGAGAATAAGGAGAAAGAGAGAGAGACAGACATACATATGTACATGCATACATACATACATACATACAAACAAATAGACAATAGAGGAAGAATGGATGAAGAAAAGAATGGTGGAGGGGCAAGAGAAGAATAAAGAAAAGAAAGCATAGTGAAGGAGGAAATAGAGTGAGTGAGAATAAAAGAGAGAAGAATACGGAAGAAGAGAAGAAAGACAAAATTGAGAAGTTTAAGAAGAATAAGGGAGAAGATAAGAGAATGAAATAATGGTGGAGAAGAAAGTAGAAGAAAAAAAGAAAGACCGAAGGAGATATATATGAAAAAAATAGTGGAGAAGGAGGAAAAGAAGAATGGTAAGGAAGTGAGAGAAAAAGTGAGAAGATGAACGAAGAAAAGGAATTAAAGACAAGGTCACGATAACTAGGACAAACGTCACACATCAATTATTGTTTTATTTATTTATTATTATTATTATTATTATTATTATTATTATTATTATTATTATTATTATTATTATTTTGTGACGCCCTTGAATGTGATAAACAATCAGCCATCACGTAGTCATGTTTATGCTGATGATGTGGTCTGGTCGGTTTGGGTTCATTTCGCTTAGCATTCTTGATCGCATTTTCGGGATTCAGTTTTTTTTATTTTATTTTTATTATTTTTTATTATTATTATTTTTTTTTTACAAGGACGTCTGATGTCTTGTAGTGTTCCGCGTGCAGTGGGGATTTTTGGCGTTTCGAATAATACATACACAATATATATATATATATATATATATATATATATATATATATATATATATATATAGAGAGAGAGAGAGAGAGAGAGAGAGAGAGAGAGAGAGAGAGAGAGAGAGAGAGAGAGAGAGAGAGAGATAGAAATATGTATATGTGAATGTGTGTGTGTGCGTCTGCGTACGCGTTCGTGTGTGCGTAAGTCCTCCATTGTCTGGAGGCAGCGGAGCATGAGATGGCAACTGGCGATAAGAGAGCAAACGATAAGGATAACAGAAATAACCCTTTGAGACCATCCCGCCTGATCTGTAGATTAAACAAATTTAGAAGACGACGTGACCTGGGTTTTCTCCCTCCCACCCTAACCCTCCCTCTCCCTCCCACCCTAACCCTCCCTCTCCCTCCCTCCCTAACCCTCTTCTCCCTCATTCCCTAACCCTCCCTCTCCCTCCCACCCTAACCCTCCCTCTCCCTACCTCTCTTCCTCCTTTCATCCCTCCCCCATTCCCTCCTTCTCTCTCTCTCCCTAACCTTTCCCCTCTCCATCATCTGTTCCTCCCCTTCCCTTATCTCTTCTTATTTCCCCTTCTCCTTCCCTCCCCCCCCCCCATTTCCCCTTTTCCAACACTTTCCCCATATCCCCCCCTTTACTCGCCCTCCCCTCCTCCCTTCCCCCCGCCCCTTCTCCCTCCCCCTCCCCCTCCTCTTTAAAAAATGGCGGCTGTTTACGTTTTTAATTGTTTTTTCGCGTCTTTGTTTCGCCGCACGTTTATTAGTCACCATTGTGTTTGTCTCTTGCGTTAGTTATCAGCTGTTTCCTGACTTTCCCCTGGGCATTGTTTTCTTTGGGAGTAGGGGGGGAGGGGGTGGGGGAGAGGGGGGGGGGGGGGGGGAGGTGGGGGGGGGGGGGAGGGAGGGAAGGGGGAGGTGGGGGAGGGAAAGAGGGAAGGAAGGAAGGAGGAGGTGGGGGAGGGAAGGAGGGAGGGAGGAGGTAGGAGAGGAAAGGAGGAGTTAGGGAGGGGGGGATGGAGGGAGATGGGGGAGCGGGAGAGGGAGGGAGGGGGAGGGGAGGAGGTGGTTTGGATTGTTGCGAAATCTTGCATCCCTTTTGAACTGCTTTTTTCCCCTTAATTGTTTTTCTTCTTGTTACCTTCTCTTATTACTCCTTCGTTTTCTATTAATATTCCTCCTCATTATTATTATTATTATTCTACTTTTTCTCCTCCTTCATCTTCCCCTTCCTTTTTCTTTTTTCTTCTTTTTTTTCTCTTTCTTTTTCATCTTTTCCTCTTTCTTTTTCATCTTTTTCTCCGTCTTTGTCTCATTTCTCTTCCCTTTCTTCTTTCCTTCTTCTTCCGCCTCATCTTCCCCTCCTCCATCTTCCCCTTCTTCTTCTTCTTCTTCTTTTAGTTCTTTTGTTTCCTCGTCGCTATCTTTGTCCCTGTGAATAATCAAATGCAAGAAAAAAAAAAGATAATAATATAATAATGATTGAGAAATGTGGATAATTTATGAAGGTTATGTTTTTTTTATTATAATTGTTGTTGAATCTATTGTAAGGGTGGGAATTTGTGGAATATTTATGGCAAAGAGAAATTCTATGATAATGATAATGATTATAATAATAACCGATATACAATAACCACATTATTCCCAAATTTTTATTTCCTTTTAGAAATGAGCAAGTTGGTGGAGACATTTCCGTTTTTTTTTTTAATTATTATTATTTTTTTAAGGGGAGAGGGAGGTCACTTTGGGGTGGAGTCGACCTTACCCAGCCCCCTCCCCCCTCCCCTTTTCCTTAATCCAACCCCCCTTAAACCCCTCTCTTCTTAACCACACACACCCTCCCTTAATCCATTTATCTTGAGTGCAATTGCTTCATCTTACTTCCGGTCTGATTACGAGTGCCTGTAATTGCTTCCCAAACAGAGCCACTGAAATTTAGCAACAGATATAGTCAAATGATAAAGATAATGATAATGATGATAAAAAATATATATAAATAAAACAACAGTGGGGACTGGAAGTGATTATGAAATGATGTCATTGATGTTGATTATGTAATAGACTCTTAATAATAGACATAAAGGAGAAATGATCACGTGTTGTTCTTGTAATTCGTTCTCGGAATGCTGTTATTAAACATGCTGATAACAATGAAGAGAGGATAACAATGATGCTAATCGGTTTAACGAGGTGATTATGGCGTTGCTATAGACAAAGGTTCTCGGGGGGATAACGACACGGTTACGCAACTGTTTACGAAAATAATGACTGTCATGAGCGTGTCTTTCTTCGCCTGACGGATTCGGGGATTTCGATGCAGGCGTAGAGAGGGATCTGAACTCCTCGGAAGACAAAAGATTGGAGGATGATGGCAAGTCCGATGATGATGATGGTGATGGTGATTTACAGTTTTTATCCTTATGGTTATCAGTATCATGATGATTATTAAAAGAATAACGGTTATGATATATATATATATATATATATATATATATATATATATATATATATATAATATATATATCTGTGTGTGTGTGTGTGTGTGTGTGTGTGTGTGTGTGTGTGTGTGTGTGTGTGTGTATGTGTGTATTTGTGTGTGTGTGTGTGTGAGAGAGAGAGAAAGAGAGAGAGGTAGAGAAAAAGAGAGTGAGTGAGTGAGAGATACGTATATATATCTATATATATCTATATATATCTATATATATATAAATATATATATATACATATATACATATATGTATATGTATATATATATATATATATATATATATATATATATATATATATATATATATATAAATTATATGCATATAATCATAAATGACAGAGATTGTGAGGACCAATATCATCACCGCAAAAAAAGGAAAGAACAGAAGAGATCCTTATCTCATGCTCCTTCTTCGGCACAGTGATAACAAAGATTTTTTTTGGGGGGTGGGGGGTGGGGGGAGCGTGTGGGTGAGAACTTCTTGGAAGACGTTTATGCTTTTCCTTATCTTCTTCTCAAGGGCAGAATGGTCGTTTCGTTTTAGGAAGGGAGATGAGAAGGAGGAGAGTGGAGAGTGGGTAAGGGGGGGGGGGGAGGAAAGATAGAGAAAGTGGAGAGAGGTCGAGATGGAGATAGACAAAAATAGACAGACAGACAGATAGACAGACAAAGACAGTGGATATGAAACATGAAAATATGGACAGTTGATATATATTCAATGAATTCAAAGAGAACACTACCCGAATTGATTAAGAATATATTATATATCATATTTCTATTTGATGAGAACTAAATCCTAAAATCAAATCACACGAACGATAATTACCTATTTTTACCTCTTGATTTTCCCCATTTCTCTTTATCTACCTTGATAAAAAAGGGACCTAGACCAAGCGACCGCCGGGATACACAAAAAGCACCTTTCCATTATGCAATACACATACCAAGTACACGGGTAAGGGCTTCGATAAATGGGATTTCCTTATATATTCACCCTTATGTATTCAGAGTCACACGTCAAGGGTATTTGGGGGTAAAAGAAAACAATGAATAGCCCTGAACACTTAAGGAGGAGGAAGTACAGACGATCGCAAAGAGAATGAGAAAGTGAAGCTTGAGATTTGTGTTTGTTCTGGTTGTTTCAGTTTGTGTGTGTGTGTGTGTATCTATGTCTGTGTGTATGTGTGTGTCGGAGTCTCTGTGTCTGTATGTCTGCGTGTGTGTGTGTGTGTGTGTGTGTTTGTCTGTGTGCGTGTCTGTGTCTCTGTGTCTGTATGCCTGCGTATGTGTGTGCGTTTATTTATGTGTCAGTGTCTGTTTGTCTCAGCTTGTGCCTATGTATAACTGCGTCTATGTGTGTGCGCGCGTGTACATGTGTCTCCGTCTGCCTATGTTTTCCCCTTGCACTGGATGCAGCGGCTAGCATTTGCAAGGGTCTTTAAGCGGTCTGTATTCGAGGGAAAGCGTTTAGGCCTTATGTCCCCCTGGCATAAGGGTGAGATTGGGTCAGGTGAATCGCCGGCGTCCATATATAGGCAGTGGGCGTCCTTGGGTGTTGTGACGCGTCGGGTGGCAAGGAAGGCCCACCTCTTGCAAACAGGGGTAGTTTTTTTTTTTTTTTTTTTTTTTTTTTTTTTTTTTTTTTTGTAGATCGGGTGGATTGGGAGTTTGAAATTCCTTCGATACAATTTTAATGTCGAAGAACACAGACTCTCGCATTCCTAGATTCTTGATTTGTTCCATTCCATTTGACCTGGAATAGTTTCGCCTTTTTTATTTTTTTTCTTAATCAAATTTTCTTCACGTAAACAAGACACGTAGGAAAATGGAAAGAAAAACAAAAAAACCCGGAAAATATGTTCGCCGTTGCATAACCCGGAGATTCGCTTGCCACACGACGGGTCACGTGCTTGTCGATGCGTTCAGAATACGTTATGTCTCGGCCGCGTCGCAGAGCGCATTAAACTTTACATTTCTGATGCAAATTCTCCGCGAATATAAACACAGGTGACGCTGGCGAGGGGGGGGGGGAGTAAGGGGTGAGAGGGGAGGGGAGGTGGGCGGTAGTTGGTGAGAGGGGAGGGGAGGGGGGAGTAGGGGGGGAGAGGAGAGGGGAGGGAGGTGGGCAGTAGTTGGTGAGAGGGGAGTAGGGGGGGGAGAGGAGAGGGGAAGGAGGTGGCAGTAGTTGGTGAGAGGGATGTAGGGGGTGAGAGGGGAGGGGAGGTGGGGGGGAGTAAGGGGTGAGAGGGGAGGGAGGTGGGCAGTAGTTGGTGAGAGGGGAGTAAGGGGTGAGAGGGGAGGGGAGGTGGGCAGTAGTTGGTGAGAGGGGAAGTAGGGGGGAGAGGGGAGGGGAGGGGGGAGTAGTTGGTGAGAGGGATGGGGAGGGGGGAGTAGGGGGTAAGAGAGGAGGGGAGGTGGGGAGTAGGGGGGTGACATAAAACCGCGAGCCCACCCTTAACTCACTTCTCTTCTTTTCTTTCTCTTCTTTTGCTTCTCGTATTTTTTTCTCTCTCAGTTCGCTTCTTTTCGTTATTCTTCAACTTTTTTTTCGTAGTATATTCTCTTTTCTTGTTCTCTTCAGTTTGTTATTCTCAGTTACCTTGTTTCTCTTATTCCATCCCCATTCCTATTACTCTCTCTCCTCCTCCTCCTCTTTTTCAGTCTCGTACAAACTCTCCTTTTCCTTTCTTTTCCTCTTCCCCTTCGTATATTTTCTTCATTTTCTTCAAGCTTACCCCTTCTTCAGTTACCTCTCTCTCCTTATCTTCTCCCGCTCCTTCGTCCTTCTCTCCGCTTCTCTCATTCTTCTACTTTCGTCCTTTATATTCTTGCTCTCTCCCTTTCCCCCTGTATACAATTTCTCTTCGCTCATCACCTCTTTCGTCTATCCTTTCTCTCCCTTCTAAACCCCCTTTTCCTCACCTCTCTTCCCTCATTTTCTCTCCTTCCCCTCTCTTTACCTCTTCCCTTCCCTCTATTCTCTCTTCTCGTCACCCTTTCCTTGCCTCTTTCACCCCCTCCCCTTCTCCTCCCTATTTACTCTCCTCCCTTCCTCTCCTTCATCCCCCCTCTTTTCCTATTTACTCTCTCCCTCGCCATCCCCTATCTCCCCTTCTTACCTATCCTTTCTTTACCACCCTTTTCCCACCCCCTCCCCCTCCCACCTATCCTTTCTTCAACACCCTTTTCCATCTCCCTTCGCCTCCCTACCCCTCCCACCCCCTCCCCATTCCTACCTATCCTTTCTTTAACACCCCTTTCCATCTCCCTTCACCTCCCTACCCCTCCCACCCCCTCCCTCTCCCGCATATCCCTTAAATTACCCCCCTTTCCCACCTCCCTTCACCTGACACCCACCTACTAGGGGAACAGGTCTCCCCAATGACCAGTTCGAAAATGTCGTCACCTGAAGACGTTCGTACAGGGAGGTCTAATGTATGGGCGGAGGGGAGTGGAAGAGGGAGAGAGAGAGAGAGAAAGAGAAAGGGAAAGGTAGATTGATGATTTAGATGGGGAGGGGTAGATAGGTTGATAGATTTTTAGTCGATAGATGCCGAGGGAGGTAAGAAAATCGATGGGAATAGAAATGGTTTCAAAACACACACACACACACACACACACACACACACACACACACACACACACACACACACACACACACACACACACACACACACACACACACACACACACATACACACACACACACACATATATATACATACACACAGAAAGAGAGAGAGAGACAGATAGGCAGAAAATAGTGACGGACAGAAGGAACAAGAAAAAAGTACAACTAGCTACAGAAGATTTAAAACATTCTGCGATGGTCGCGAAAACAGTCAACGGTTTTTTTTTATAGATTCAAATGGTCGAACTGCCTCTCGTCGATGGCTCCTGATTGGTTAATCACCCGGGAACCGAATACAGAACAACCAATCACGGCTTGACTTTGATGGTGCCGGTTCACCCCTTATAAGGAGTGCGGTGTGTTGCCCAGATTTTAGGGCAGAATGGGGAATATAATGGCCTTTCTAGTCTAGTTAACTCCTCTTTCGTCTGATTCTCCTTTGAATGATTTGTTTAATTGTATTCTGCTTTTGTGAAATTGACAAGTGGCAATACAATAATTACGGTGGCGATTATGAGAAATGCATTTTTGATTTTTTACGCGAAATACGTACGTACGCAACACACACACACACACACACACACACACACACACACACACACACACACACACACACACACACACACACACACACACACACACACACACACACACACACACACACACACACACACACACACACACACACACACACACACACACACACACACACACACACACACACACACGCAACACCCCCCACACACACAACCCCCTCACACACATGCACACACGTTTTCTCGGTAGAATGTGCCTTAATTACACACACCTGCTTCCCATGGCCCGCCAACCGTAGCCGTGACAGTGAATTTTAACAGCGAAAAAATGGCCGAATTCCCAAACATGCTTGGCTTACGTTACACGGCCCGAGCCAAGAAATGGATTTGGGAGTTTCGGAGTGCGATTTCAATGGCAGTGGGAGGCCGGACGTGGTCTAGAGGTCTGCTATAGCGGCTGGTCTCTTTTGTGGATACGGAGTGCATTGTTTTTTTGTTGTTGTTGTTGTTTTTTTTTAAGCGAATTGGTTTCGGGAGCGTGTAGAGTTGAAGGCTGTTTTACCTAAACAAACTCGCGCTTGAACATATAGCTGTATAGATCTACATATCCATCTATCTGTCTGTCAATTTATCTATCGGTCTATCTACACACACACACATACGCACACAAAAGTATATATATTTGTATAGTATGTATATGGGTGTATACCTTATACATATATATATACGTAGATATGTATTGAGAAAGAGTAAACATGCGCAGAGAAATCTCCTCCTCGGGTAGCAACGCAAACGACCGCCGGGGCAAGTAAGTGGCACTCGACGATAATGATTTGGCTTCGACCTTGGCAATACATTTTCATAATGCCGCGCCCTTAACTGAATAGCAATTGTTCTCTTGTTCAGCCGGAGAAGGAGGAACAAAAGAGAAAAAGGGAAAATCTTAAACAACTATTTTCTGGGTGACAAATGGTTTGATTCAGTCTTTATCTGATTAAAAAAAAAAATCTATTCTCAGAAATCATCCATATTTTCTTTTTCTTGTTGAATTCTTGTTTTTGATCAGGAATCTTCGTACTCATTTTCATGCATTAACTCTCGAGGTACTAATCTACACTGGCCTTGTGTAAATTCGAAGGTCACTACAGCCTCTGATTGGTAGAGAGCGGACCAATCAGAGAACTGCATCCTCGTCGCAGTTTACACCTTGGAGACAAACGCTTAAAC
>NC_091573.1:27633475-27638475 GCF_042767895.1 Penaeus vannamei
CTGGCGGAAAGAGGATTGAGTTCCTTTGCCAATCGGGGAAGTCAGTTTCACTTTTACTGGATTAAATGGTTTTGAAAATTCACAACCGTATATCACGCCTCTGTTTCGCTGGAGAGAGAGAGAGAGAGAGAGAGAGAGAGAGAGAGAGAGAGAGAGAGAGAGAGAGAGAGAGAGAGAGAGAGAGAGAGAGAGAGAGAGAGAGATACAGACAGACTAGATTGACAAACAGAAAAACATGTTAACAGATTGACAGAGAGAGACAGAGAGAGAGAGAGAGAGAGAGAGAGAGAGAGAGAGAGAGAGAGAGAGAGAGAGAGAGAGAGAGAGAGAGAGAGAGATACAGACAGACTAGATTGACAAACAGAAAAACATGTTAACAGATCGACAGAGAGAGAGAGAGAAAGCAGATAGATTAACAAACAGATTGACAAACAAACAAAAAGACAGACAAGCAGACGGACTAAAAAAAAACGAAAGAAAAAAACAAAAACTGAAAATTCCTCTCGAGAAAAAAGCAGTCAACACATCCGCACAGACATGTAAACAAACCGAACTAGTCTTGCTATGCACTCCACTTTTATCACGAGGGCGTCACCCACTAAGATTTAAAAAATAAAAAATAAAAAAGTATCCCCTATAGTGACTAGCGCAAAGTGCTAACGAAATTTTCCACTTTTTGCTCTCAAGGCGTATGCAAATTTGTCTTGGGCGAGTTCCTGTCCGCGAAGGAGTTATTTTAATTATTTTATAGCATTGGCACCCGGAGGTCGTTGAAAAGAGTGTGTTGTGCTGCGATAGATTGAGATGTTGGGAGAGTATGGCGCGACTTATCCTAAGATATATTTTATTTTCTTATTTGTCTTATTTATTTATTATTTATTTATCTTATTTATTTTATTTATTTGTTAATTTTTATTTATCTTATGATTATCGTGGAATTGGACGTGTTGTTATCTTCGTGAACGTTATCATAGGTATTTGAATTGTTATTGTTATTATTATAATTGCTGTTATTTTTGTTGTTGCCATTATGATAATAATTATTATTATTACCATTATCATTATTATCTTTTTACATTACATTTATTATTATCAAATTATTATGAGTATTACATTATATTATTGTCATTTGAACAGCAAATATATTGATATTATCTTTATGCATGTAAGTCGTGGAATGTCAACGCAATGGAAGTCACGATAGCAATTGCAAATACTGCAATCTTAATTATAATCTCTCTCTCTCTCTCTCTCTCTCTCTCTCTCTCTCTCTCTCTCTCTCTCTCTCTCTCTCTCTCTCTCTCTCTCTCTCTCTCTCTCTCTCTCTCCCTCTCCCTCTCCCTCTCCCTCTCCCTCTCCCTCTCCCTCTCTGAGCTAAATGTCCACATACCAACAAAAAATCCAAAAAACAGTCACGCTAATTATATTTTCTGCCAAGCTCATTCGCAATAAACCTTCACGAATTTCAAATATATCTCTGTTGACGTGAGACCTCCAGATAATTAGCATAGCTTAGATAATTAAGCATGTTTAAATACGGGTTTTGGAAAGAAGGAGAAGCACAGAGAGAAAGAAAAAAAAGAAAAAAGAAAAAAAGGAGCATAGCGTTGCGCAACATATCGGACCGCAAACGAGTGTTGGTTTTCTTGTTTTTATTTTCATTTTCTATTTTTTCCCCCTCTTTGTCGAAGCCTTGACGTCACCCTGTGTCGAAAACGCCCACATGTGCTTTTTAAATAAGATGAGAAGAAGAATGTGGGCGACATTGCATCACCGGCGTCATTTTGGATTCATTTTACGGTGAAAATTGGTGATTGCGGTGGTCAGCTGATCGCGGCGGGCCGGTGGACGGTGACGAGGGTGGCGAAAGTGACTCACGGAATCGCCGAGGAATTGTTAGACGGTTGGTGAATATGACGAAGGGAGGGGGAGTGGGGTGGGGGGAGGGGGTTCTGTTTTTTCTTTCTTCTTCAAGTCTTTTTTTCGATTGCTTGTTTTATTTATTTTGTTTATTATTATATTTTTTTTTTTACTGAGTTGATTCCGTTTTTTTAGAGGTTTTTATCCGTTTCTTTTTTCCTGTCTCTTCGTATCGAATTCGGTTTCATTCATTCGACATCCCATATTCTTTTCCTTTGTTTTACTTCATTTTCCCCTTTCTCCTCTCTCCTTATCACTTTACCTCATTTTCTCTTTCCCTTTCTCTTCAACACCTCCCATCCTCCATCTCCCCTTTCTCCCTCTCTTCGCCTCGCTCCACCATCTCCTTCCCCTCCTCTTCCTCCTCTCGTTTCCCATCCCCATCTCCTCCAGCACCTCCCTCTCCTCCCCATCCTCCCCTTTCCCCTGCTCTACTTCCCCATCCCCATCTTCCTCCACCACCTCCCCATTCCCTTTCCCATCCTCCTCCCTCTCCATCCCTTCCCCCTCACTCCCCCATTCCCACCTCCCTCCACCATCTCCCCCTCCTCCCCTCAACCCCTTCCCTTTCCACCTCCTCCCCATCACCTTTCCCATCCCCCTCCCCCTTCCCCATCCTCCTTCCACGACCACCTCCCCTCCTCTCCACCACCTCCCCATCCCCTCCCTCCTCCTCCTCCTCCTCCTCCTTCTCCTCCTCCTCCTCCCTCTTCCCTTCCCTCTTCCCCCTCCTCCTCTTTCTCCACCACCACCTCCCCTCCCACCCCTTCCTCTCTCCCTTTCTCCCCCATCATCCCCAACACCCATCACCGTTTTGCAGCCGTTGAGCCAAGTCATTTTCCCAGCGCTAACTAGGCCTAACTCTCGATGTCCATTGATACTGACCAAGCCTTGATCACCTCCTTTGGCGTGGTGGTTCCCTCCGCCGTTATCTTGGTTAGTTATGCGTGATAAGAACTACGCTGATGTGTGTTCGACTTTACTTTTAAAAGATATGCAATGATAATGGTAATATTAATGATGATAATATTGATGATAATATGAATGATAGTGATAATGGTAATAATGATGATGATATTAGTGATTTTGATAATGATATGAATGATAATGATGGTGGTAACAATAATGATAAAGATAATAAAGATGATAATAATATTAAAAATAATGAGAATGAAAATAATAATGATAGATAAGTTGATTAATGAATTGAAATAAACAATTGTGTCATATATACGGTACTTTCTTCGTGTGCACTATTTCTGTTCGACAGAGTGAAGGCAAAATATAGTGCAACATCGTAGCTAAATTCTCTCCGATTGTTGCACTGGAGTCATTAGTATTCGTATTTGAATATCATTTCTTGGAATTTCATTTTTCTTGCAATCTTATTATCTGGCTTATGTACCTTTCCTTGTTCTTAATTTATGCAATACCCACTAAACACCTATAATTATATATATATATATATATATATATATATATATATATATATATATATATATATATATATAAATATATATATATTTATTTATTTATATATATATATTGTCAATTCTTAAATAAGGTAATACAGATCATTTTATACAATTTCTTAAGGCCCCAAACTAATAATTTCAATTAATAGATTCAAAAGATATTGTATAATGAATAACCTAAAACTTTTTTTGAAATTCAATTTTGATAACGCATGTCATAATTTAGATGAACCCTAAAATTTCAATAGACACAATAATACTATCCTTCTCTTTTCCTTGATTGCAGAAATCGTGCCGGGGAAGAGGTCAACGCCCTGAGGTCATATTAACAGGTAAGTCGAGGTCACGTGTCATGGATCAGGGCACAGCGGTGATGTGTGGGTGGGTGGGGGTGTGAATGAGTGGGGGGGGATGCGTGGGTATGGGGTTGGGGGGGGGGGGTGAATGGGTGGATGGATGTGTGTGTGTGCGTGTGTGCGTGTGTGTGTGTGTGTGTGTGTGTGTGTGTGTGTGTGTGTGTGTGTGTGTGTGTGTGTGTGCTTGCATCTTGACTACTATGACCTTTATTCTTATCTAACGAATATTTTCACACGAGCCGTTTCGCAATCGAATTCGAACTAGAATCTCTCAGACAAATACTGAGGATTTAGTCATTTAACACTTGAGAAATGGGCGTCATTGTGTAATATATATGTCGACCCATTCACAAAACCCGTCGATTTTTGGCTCTACTGAAAGTTCTCATAAGGCATAAAAGAAACAAAGAGCTATAAAAGAAGAATTCGAGAGAGAGAGAGAGAGAGAGAGAGAGAAAGAAAGAAAGAAAGAAAGAAAGAAAGAAAGAAAGAAAAAGAAAGAAAGAAAGAAAGAAAGAAAGAAAGAAAGAAAGAAAGAAAGAAAGAAAGAAAGAAAGAAAGAAAGAAAGAAAGAAAGAAAGAAAGAGAAAGAGAAAGAGAAAGAAAAGAGAAAGAGAAAGAAAGAGAGAGAGAGAGGGGGGGGGCAGACAGACAGACAAACAAATTCAAAGAAACAAACAAAAACAGAAAGACAAACAGACACGACAAACAACAAGAGAGAAGAATGGGAGGGGCACACCTTCTCCCCCCTCCCCTCCTCACGAAATCGCATCCAGGTACAAGGCCTCTGCCCCTCCCCCACTCCCTCCCCTCTTTCCCCGTACACCCAACCCCTCACCTCCTACCCTTTACCCTCTCTCATTACCCCCCTCCATCCTCTCCCCTCCCCCTCCCTCCTTCCCTCCTCCCCCTCTCTCATTACCCCTACATCCTTCCTCCTCTCCCCTCCCCCTCCCTCCTTCCCTCCTCCCCCTCTCTCATTACCCCCTCCCCCTTCCTCCTCTCCCCTCCCCTCCCTCCTTCCCTCCTCCCCCTCTCTCATTACCCCTCTCCTCCCTTCCTCCTCCTCCCCTCCCCCTCCCTCTTTCCCTCCCTCCCCTCTCTCATTACCCCCTCCCCCCTCTTCTCCCCTCCCCCTCCCTCCTTCCCAATCCCCTCTCCCCCTCCCTCCTTCCCAATCCCCCCTCCCTCCTCCCCCTCTCTCATTACCCCCTTCCCCTTCCTCCTCCCTCCCCCTCCCTCCTTCCCA
>NC_091573.1:27675975-27690975 GCF_042767895.1 Penaeus vannamei
ATATATATATATATATATATATATATATATATATTAATAAAGATTATGTCTTTGTGTGTTTCTGATATTCTTCGTATTACAAAGCAAAGCAATTTAATTTTCGTTATATTTGTATCTTACTAATATTTCGGATATTATTCCTCCAGTGATGTGCATGATATTACGTAATATGTGACTCTTTCGTTTTTATTTATTTATTCAAGAGGAAGAAGAGGAAGAGAAAGAAGAAGAAAAAAGAAAGGATAGATAATTATGATGATAATGATGACGATGTAGTATTAGTAATAGTAATGGTGATGATAATAACAATAATAATGATAATAATGATAATAATCATGTTGTAATAGTAATAACAATAGATATTATTGACAGCATTTAAAACAATATATATTATAATTATAACAATACTTAGGAGGAGGAGAAAAAAAAGAAATCTCTGGAAAAAGAAAAGAAAAAGCGGAACCAAAAATGATCTTTACCGACAGAAAAAAAAATATCCAACAGTCATGGCAAAAAGTGATAATTACCCCCCCCCCTCCCCCGCGCCCCATCTACCATCACAACTCTCGCTTCTAACGATCCGTACCAGCGAATCTCTCTCTCTCTCTCTCTCTCTCTCTCTCTCTCTCTCTCTCTCTCTCTCTCTCTCTCTCTCTCTCTCTCTCTCTCTCTCTCTCTCTCCCTCTCCTCTCTCTCTCTCTCTCTCTCTCTCTCCCTCCTCTCTCCTCTCTCTCCCTCTCTCTCTCTCTCTCTCTCTCCTCTCTCTCTCTCTCTCTCTCTCTCTCTCTCTCTCTCTCTCTCTCTCTCTCTCTCTCTCTCTCTCTCTCTCTCTCTCTCTCTCTCTCTCTCTCTCTCTCTCTCTCTCTCTCTCTCTCTCTCTCTCTCTCTTCTCTCTCTCTCTCTCTCTCTCTCTCTCTCTCTCTCGACCTGACCTTTCGTGACCTCCTGGGACTTTCCACTCGACGGAGGAGGAGGCTGCTGGTGTGGCTGACCTAGTTCCCCTGGTCCTGAGAAACACTAGGGGGGGGAGAGGAAGGAGGGGGACGGGGGAGTTGGGGAGGGAGGGAGAGAGGGAGGGAGGAGAGAGGAGGAGGAGGAGGAGGAGGACGGGGGAAGGAGGTAAGGGAAGGAGAAGGAGGAGGGAGGAGATAGGAAGGAGGGAGAAGGAGGAGAAGGAGGAGGAGGACGGGGGAGAGAGGGAAGGAGAAGGTAGGGGAGGAGGAGGAGATAAGGGGTAGGAGAAGAGGGAGAGAAAGGGAGGGAGGGGGAAAGAAGAGTAGAGGTAATTATATGCAAATTTATCGTCGAATTTCCCTCTGGATTAAGCGTGATGGGTGGGTAGGTGGGGGGTCGAGGGTTTGAATATGGGATGGGAGCGGGGGGGGGGGGGCTTTAATGAAGCTTATTAAGGGAGGTTTGTTTGTGTTTGTGTTTGTTTTCGTGATTTTTTTTCTGTTTCTGTTAGCGAGTGTGTGCGTTATGTGTGTAAGAGAGACAGACCGACACACTGACAGATAGACAGGCAGACAGACAGAAACAGAAACAGACTCATGACCGTATGTTTCCGTATATTATCACTTTTGCCCCCCCCCACCTCCACCCCCACCCTCTCCACGTATTTACTCATTCCACACCACCGTAAAAACCCGCCCCCCTTATACCACGGGTGCCAGGCATCAAACCCCTTGGCACTTGGCACTCTAACCTCCCTTGCGACAGCCCATTAGCCTCTACCTCCCGTTCCCTTGTAAGACGCCCTCGCTACGCCCATTTCATTCAACAAAGCGGAAACTACACATATTATTTTTTCCTCTCCGACTGTTATAGATTACTCTATTTAATAACGACCATTTTACGGTTACTTAACATCCTCTAGAGCGCGTAGAAGCCGGAAGTGGTTATAGAATCCAATTATTTAAGTGTAATGGGTGTTTATATTTTGTTTTTTTTGAGGGGGATCGGGTTTTTATGGAGTTGGGATGCGTCTATAGCGGTTTCGATCGGCTTGGCGGAGGATTCGTGCAGGTGACGAGAGGGTCGAGTGCGTTCATCTCTCCGTGGGTGATTATTGTAGGGTTTGTTTTGCGTTTTGGGTTGAATTCTCTTTCTTGTGCGTGTTTGTTGGGTTTGTCTGTTTGTATCTCTGTTTTTTTCTGGCTTTGTAGCTGTCTCCCTGTCTCTGTCTCTCTGTCCCTATCTGTCTCTTTGTTTTTCCCTATTTGTCTCATTCTCTATCTATATCTATATCTATCTATCTATCTCTGTATCTATCTTCCTCTTTCTCTTTCTCGTTCTCATTCTTTCCCTTCCTCCCTCCCTCCCCTCCTTTCACCCTCCCTCCCTCCCACATTCTTTCTCCCTCTCTACCTCCTTCCCTCCCTCCCTCCCCTCCTTTCACCCTCCCTTCCTCCCTCCCTCCCTCCCTCCCTCCCTCCCCTTTCCCTCCTTTCACCCTCCCTCCCTCCATCCCTCCCTCTCTCTATTACTCCCTCTCTCCCTCCCTCCTCTCCACCCTCTCTCACTCCTTCCCTCCCTCCCTCCCCTCCTTCCACCCTTCCTCGTTCCCTCCCTTCCCCCTCCCTTCACCCTCCCTCCCTGACATCCTTCATATCAAAAGAGCGACCATCTATACTTAACCAACTGCGGCGACATGAGAGGTGAACCGCGAGTGACTCTTTGAAAATGAGTGATGGTGATGACATGACATGACGTGATGATAATGATGACTTAGCGATGGTGATGGCGGACATGACGTGATGATAGTGATGACTTAGCGATGGTGATGACGAACATGACGTGATGATAGTGATGACTTAGCGATGGTGATGACGAACATGACGTGATGATAGGGATGGCTTAGCGATGGTGATGACTTAAATGACCTCGGTGATGATAGTGATGACTTAGCGATGGTGATGACGGACCTATATCCCGATGACGACAGTGATGACTTGAACGATGGTGATGACTGACGTAATCATGGTGATGATAGTGATGTCTTTTGACTTCCTCGTGGTGATGGACGATGATGATGATGACGTGGGTGTGATGACTGCGTGATGTGGTGTAAGAAGAAAGAAAACGAAGAAAATTAAGAAAACTAGAAAACAAACTAGACCCCCCAAAAAACAAAGAATAAACAAAGAAAGAGGGATAGACGAAATAGAAGGAAGAGGAGGAAGTCACTCTCAGGAAACAAACAATTATGAAGATAAATGACCCTAAGAACAAACATAAACACAAACATCTCCCTGTACTATGTGGTGTGCACTTCATAAGAACAAACATAAACACACACAAACACTTCCCTGTAGTATGGTGTGCCCTCCTTAAGAACAAACAAACACACACAAACACCTCCCTGTACTATGTGGTGTGCACTTCATAAGAACAAACATAGACATACTCAGACATCTCCCTGTAGCATGTGGTGTGCCCTCCCTAAGAACAAACATAACCACACACAAACATCTCCCTGTAGTATGTAGTGTGCACTTCATAAGAACAAACAAACACACTCAAACATCTCCCTGTACTATGTGGTGTGCCCTCCCTAAGAACAAACATAACCACACACAAACACCTCCCTGTAGTATATGGTGTACATGCCCTAAGAACAAACATAAACACACTCAAACATCTCACTGTAATATGTGGTGTGCCCTCCCTAAAAACAAACATAAGCACACAGAAACATCCCATCTCCCTGTAGCATGTGGTGTGCATTTCATAAGAACAAACATAAGCACACAGAAACATCTCATCTCCCTGTAGTATGTGGTGTGCCCTCCCTAAGAACAAACATTATTATTATTATTATTATTATTATTATTATTAAATTATTATTATTGTTATTATTATTATTATTATTAAATTATTATTATTATTATTATTATTATTATTATTATTAAATAATAATAATAATAATAATTATTATTATTATTATTATTATTAAGTTACTATTATTATTATTATTATTATTATTATTATTATTAGATTATTATTATTATTATTATTATTATTATTATTATTATTATTATTATTAAATTATTATTATTATTATTATTAAATTATTATTATTATTATTATTATTATTATTATTATTATTAAAATATTATTATTATTATTATTATTATTATTATTATTATTATCATTAAATTATTATTATTATTATCATTAAATTATTATTATTATTATTATTATTGAATTAATATTATTATTATTATTATTATTATTATTATTAAATTATTATTATTATTATTATTATTATTATTATTATTATTATTATTAGATTATTATCATTGTTATTATTATTATTATTATTATTATTATTATTATTATTATTATTATTATTATTATTATTATTAGATTATTATTATTATTATCATTATTATTATTATTATTATTATTAAATTATTATTATTATTATTATTATTGAATTAATATTATTATTATTATTATTATTATTATTATTATTATTGAATTATTATTATTATTATTATTATTATTATTATTATTATTATTATTGTTATTAAATTATTATTATTATTATTATTATTATTGAATTATTATTATTATTATTATTATTATTATTATTATTATTATTATTAAATTATTATTATTATTATTATTATTATTATTAAATTATTATTAAATTATTATTGAATTATTATTTTTATTATTATTATTATTATTATTATTATTATTATTATTATTAAATTATTATTATTATTATTATTATTATTATTAAATTATTATTATTATTATTATTATTAAATTATTATTAAATTATTATTGAATTATTATTTTTATTATTATTATTATTATTATTATTATTATTATTATTATTATTAAATTATTATTATTATTATTAAACATACTACATCTTGCGGTATGTAGTGTGCACGCCCGCATGCTGAGCCAACGCACCGGCCCGTTAGATGCCCCAAACAAAACATTTAGTGATGCACGCCAACATAGGTGGTGGCGGAGGTGATGGTAAAAAAGATGTAATTGGGATAATGAGGATAATGGTGAGTATATGTTTCTCTTCTCTTCTCTCTCTCGTCTCCTCCTTCGTTTCGTGTTTTCTTGGGTGGAATAAGTTTGTTTTCTTTCTTGGTTTTCATTGTTTTTTTCTTTTTTTTATTAATTATTATTATTATTTTTTTTTTTTTTTTACTTTTTCTATTTTCTTTTTATCTATTTTTTTTCCTATTTTTTCAATGGCATTACCCGATCGGATCGATGGTTTGTAAGTATAGAAAGAATGGAGTTTAATGAGCGGCAGAAGCAATAAGATATAGATGATAAGAAAGGAAGAAAGAAAGAAGAAAAAAAGAAAAAAACTTTGTATTTAATATTTCATTATTATTATTTCGTTGATGCTGTTGGTGTTATTACTTTTATCCCATTTCTCTTCTTCTTTATCCCATTTTTTACCTCTTCTTCATCGTCTTCTTCTCTTTCCTCTTCTTCATCTCCTTCTTTTTCCTCTTCTTCATCTTCTTCTCTTTCCTTCTCTTTCCTCTTCATCTATTTCTCTTTCCTTTTCTTCTCTTTCCTCTTCTCCATCTTCTCTCTCCTCTTCTTTTTCTCCTTTGGGCAAAACACACCCAAAAAATAATATTTTTATGTAGGAATCGAAGACAATAATTTCACAGAAAGAATGATCCTGTCGGCGCAGAAGTTCGCGATTAAGGAAACAAATAAAAAAAAAAAAAAAAAAAAAAGGGCAAAAAAAAAAGAATTATGACAAGCGCACGTGCATAATAAGAGTCACGTGCATAACGATACGTGCTAAGAGTGCGAGCGAGTGGCGACCTCACTTCTCTCTGACACGGGCGCTGGGTGAGGTGAGTGACATGATCTGCAGACTCTGTTGTAGGTGAAGACGGCTGTTTGTTTACAAGTTGTTTGGTAGATCGTCGGGATTGTGTTATGAGTGGTTGGGGGAGAGTAGGAGGGAGGGGGAAGAGGGGGGAGAGACTAGAGGGAGTAAGGGATGGGGAGAGTGGAGAGGTGGGAGGGAGGGGGAAGAGGGAGAAACTAGAGGGAGTAAGGGATGGGGAGAGGTGGAGGGAGGGGAGAAACTAGAGGGAGTAAGGGATGGGGAGAGTGGGGAGGTTGGAGGAAGGGGGAAGAGGGGGAGAAACTAGAGGGAGTAAGGATGGGGAGAGTGGGGGAGGTTGGAGGAAGGGGAAGAGGGGGAACTGAGGAGTAATGGATGGGGAGAGTGGGGAGAGGTGGGAGGGAGGGGGAGATATTGGAGGGAAGATGGGATAGGGAGAGGTTGAGGGTGAGAGAGATGGAGAGAGAGGTTGAGGGAAGGGAGGAGTAAGGAAGGGGCAGATATTGGTGAGAGGGAGGGGGGAAGGGGGAGAAATTGGAGGGAGGAAGGGATGGGGAGAGTGGGAGAGGTTGGAGGGTAGGATAGATGGAGAGATTGAAGGATATGGAGAGAGACAAAGAAGGAATGAACGAGAGAGGGAGAAATAAAGAAAAGAGAGAGCGAGAGCGAGTTAGAGGGAGAGATTGAGAGAGAGAAAAAAAAGAGAAAGAAAGAAAAAGAAAGAGAGAGATGGAGATATACCTAACGAAAGAACCCCTTCTATACCCTCACATTTAGCCCTTACACCTCCTGCCCTCTCCAACTTCCCAAGTGAGTCATCAACACTTCCCTCTCCCTCCCCCACAGACACCCCCCATCCGCCCCCCCCTTCCCCACCCATCTCCACCCCTTCCCCGCGCCAAACCCAGGGCCTTCAGTCAACAAGCCAGTCACAGATACGGTTACAATTCACACGTGTCGTGGAAGTCCCGACTGGAGAGGTGGTGGCAGCTGTCCCACGCCGCACAACCCTCGATGAGTGATTGGCGGGGTTGTTGTTGTGGTTGTTGGTGGTAATGATTGTTGTATGTGATGAGGAGAAAAAGTTTTTTTTTACGTAATTTAGGGTAATTCAGTCGCTAACAAGTGGGAAGCCGTGTGTATATGCTCTCTCTCTCTCTCTCTCTCTCTCTCTCTCTCTCTCTCTCTCTCTCTCTCTCTCTCTCTCTCTCTCTCTCTCTCTCTCTCTCTCTCTCTCTCTCTCCCTCTCCCTATCTCTCCTCTCTCTCCCTCTCTCCCTCCCTCCTTCCCTCCCTCCCTCCCTCCCCCCCTCTCTCTCTCCCCTTGTTACGTATTTGCATAACCCGTTCTGTATTGATTGTTACCATTGGCACTCGTGTAAAGTTTGTCATTAGCATAGCGCAGCCCGACAAGCCCTCCTTCGGTATTTATGTTGCTGCGCCCTCGTCTGTGTCGTCTTATCATCTCCGCATCTCAGGGCCGAAGGGCACGAAAGGGTGTCGGTCTTTTTTTTTATGAATATATATATATAAAAAAGACCTTGGCACCTCCCCTGCTTGATCCGCCTGTCCGGCACTCCACCCTAACGTGTCTTGTACCTGCGCGCTCTCCTCGTAATCAGCTGGGCCGGAATGGACTGCTTACCTGTGTCTCCGTTATGTTCTCTTGTGTTTTGGGGTCGTTTTCTCTTCTCTTTTGTTTGATTTTTCTCTTGTCTTCTTCTTTTTCTTCTTCTACGACTTCTCTTGAGTTATTTTGTACTTTTTGTTGGTCTGTCTGTCTTCTGTTGATTTGTTTGGTTAACCTGGTGTTCAATTTATTCTCCTGTTATTTCTTTACCTTTTCCTTCGCTTCTTCCTCTTCTTCGTATTCTTCTTCTTCGACTTCTCTATAGTCATCTCTTTATTTTTATATTTGTATCTGTTCCTATATTGATTTGTTTGGGACTCCTGTTATTTTTTCTCCTGCTTTTTCTTCCTTCCTCCTCCTCCACTACTTCCCCATCCTCCTTTTCCTTCTTCTTCCTTTTTCCTCCTCCTCCTCCACTTTCGAAGTACTTTTCCTCCGGGTTTTCTGCACTCAATCTTTCCTCCCCCTCCCCTCCCTCCTCGTACCCCCTCCCCTCCCCCTTTTTTCCCCATTTTAGACTTTCATGCAATTGCGTGCGCCCCGCCCTGCAACTGCAATGTTCTCGTTCATTTAGTCGCGTCGGGAAATGTGGACTTTGGTTGGCGGCCGCGGGTCTCCGGGGATTAAACGCTGATGAGGTCTTGTTCGGACTCGGAGTAAAAGCAAAGTTTGGGACGAAGGTGGGGAGACTGGGGAGGGAGGTGGAGTTGGGGGGGGAAGGGAAGAGGGGGATGGGGGAAGGAGGAGAGAGGCTGGGGAAGATGTGGGGGACGTGGGAGATGAGGGAACTGGGGGAGAGGAGGGGGCTGAGGGAAATGAGGGGGATGGTGGAGTTGAGGGGGGTGGGGAGGGGTAAGGAGACTAGGAAAAGAGGGAGGAAGGGGCTGGGGGGAGGGAGGAGGTCATTGGGGGAGAGGGGAGAAGGAAGAACGGAGAGGAGGAAGAATAAGGATAAGGATGATAAAGAAGCATACGGATAAAGAAGGGAAGGGAAAGAGTGAAAAGGGAGGAGGAGAGGGGGTAAGGATGACGATAAAGAGGGGGAAGTGAAAGAGGAGTAAGAGGAAGAAAAAAGAATAAATAAATAAAGTATGAAGGAAAACAAAATTGAGGGGAGATGGAAGAACGGATGAGAATAGGGAGAAGGAGGAAAGTAAGAATGAAAATGGAGGAAAAGAATTTTAAGGATAGAATGGACTACGAAGGAGAGAATAAGAATGAACACAAAGTTATCATTGAGAGAAAAAAATCAGGAGAGAATAAAGAACGGAGGAGAAGGAGAGAGAGAGAATGATAGCGATGGCAATAGCGATAACGACAGAGGGAGAAAGAAAAAAATGCAAGTAAAATTAAGAAAATACAGAATATAGATGAGGAAAAGAAAAGAATGCAATGCAGACAGAAAGAAATGGATAAAAAAAATAATAATAATTCAGGCAAGAACAACATTGAACGAGGAGAGAATACTTTCCATTGGCGAGGCTGCAACGTGCAAGGAATATGGCCGCTCGTTGCAAGGAAGACATTCCCGTCAGGTTCCACCGCTTCTGCCTGTCTGCGTTCCCTTTCTTTGTCTGTCTCGATAATATCTTAAATTCCTTCGAAGACTGTCTGCTTTGGCTATTGTCCTTTTTGTGGGGGAGGGGGAGGGGGAGGGGGGGGAGGGGTGTGTGGGGAAGGAGGGGGGTTGTGTGTGTGGGAGGGGAGGGGCATTCCCCATTTTCTTTTATTTTTCGTTAATATTCTGAATACTTTTCTCTCCCTCTATCTATCTATCTATATATCTATCTATCTCTCTCTCTCTCTCTCTCATCTCTCTCTCTCTCTCTCTCTCTCTGTCTCTGTCTCTGTCTCTCTCCTCTCTGTCTCTCTCTCTCTCTCTCTCTCTCTCTCTCTCTCTCTCTCTCTCTCTCTCTCTCTCTCTCTCTCTCTCTCTCTCTCTCTCTCTCTCTCTCTCTCTCTCTCTCTCTCTCCCTCTCCTCCTCTCCCTCTCTCCCTCTCCCTCTCTCTCTCCCTTCCTCTACCACCTCCTCTCTTTCCTCTCTCCCACTTCCTCCTTTTACTTTCCTTCACCCTCTCCTGCTCCCTTTCCTTCATCTCCGTCTCCCGCACCTTCTCCCCCTCCCTTCTTCTGTTCTCCCTCTCCCTCCCTCCATTCTTCCTCCCTCCCTCCCTCCCTCCCCCACCTTCTCTCTCCATTAAGTATTCTCCATTCTCTCTACCTCTCCATTAAAGAACATTCCACTCTGAAGAACAAGAACATTTCCACGTGCACTTAAAGTCTCCAAGACGTGTGATGAACTTGGTGGAGGTTCAAGTAGTGGTTCAAGCAGGTTGGTTCGTGGTTTGGCTTGACCCAATCGTTATTTTTAGGGTTCATTTTTAAACGTTTTTTTTTCGTTCTTTTTTCCGTTTTATTTATTTGTTGATTGATTTCGTTTTGTTTTGTTTTTTCGTTTTCTTTATTTGTTGATTTATTTCGTTTTGTTTTGTTTTTATTTATTTTTTATTTGTTGATTTATTTCCTTTTTTTTGTTTATTGATTTCGTTTTGTTTCGTTTTTTTTCGTTTGTTTTCGTGTTTTTTCGTTTGTTTTTTCTTTAAATTGTTGTCGTATTGTTGTTTTCTTTTGCCTTTTTTTTGTTTTGTTTTTTACTTGTTTTTTCAGTTGTTTTCATATTGTTTTTCTTTGACCTGTTTTTGTTTTTTGTTTTTTATGTCGTTTTTTCAACTGTTTTCGTTGTTTTTCGCTTGTCTTCGTATTGTTTTCTTGTTTGTGTTGTTTTTCTTTTTTATCCCATTTGTCTATGAATATATATTAATTTATGTGCGTGTTTAAGCTTGGCCTATTATTTCTTTTGTTATTATGTTATTATGTTTTCGTTTTATTTCCATATTCTTTTCTTGTTTTTTATACACTTATTTACGTATCCATTCCATTATTTTATTTAACTCTCATTATTATTATCGTCGTCATCACATCATCGACATCACACCGCCACCTCATCACTACTGTTTCATCATCACAAGAATAACAGCAGTAACAACATATAAACATACAAACAGGCAGACAAACAAACAGGCAGACAGACAAACAAACAGATAGACAAACGAACAAACAAACAAACAGATAGACAGACAAACAAACAAACGAGCAAACAAACAAACAGATAGACAAACAAACAAACAGATAGACAAACAAACAAACATATAAGCAAACAAACAAACAGACAGACAAACGAACATACAGACAGACAAACAAACAGACAGACAAAAAACAAACAAACAAACAGGAATGCGTTATATCTAACCTTCGTAAATTCCGATAGCGTGATCCAGGAAATCCTTTACAGTGAACCGTTTTACAGCGACCGCTTACTAGAATCTATAGTGATCAGCCTGTAACCTCGTTATAGTGGACACAATACGGAAACGAGTTGAAATAAAGAAAAAAAACATTAATAGAATAAAACATAAAAGAGATGAAATATCGATACTATGATAGTTATCTTTTATTATTAATTGCTTTCAGTAATGATCTGGTTTTAAGAATGGTATTATTGTAACCTCGTTATAGTGGACAATAACAGAGTACGGAAACAAGTTGAAATAAAGTTATAAAAAATAAACATTAATAGAAAAACAAACATAAGAGATGAAATATCGATATTATGATAGTTTTTTTTAATTAATTTCTTTCAATAATAATCTGATTTTAAGAATGGTATTGCAATTCTTTCTTCTTTATAAATTACGGTGTGATTTTTTAGTGTATTTTGTGTATTTGTTTAGGTGGACTTAAGTGTATTTGTTTAAGTTCATTTGTTGTGTTTTCTGTTAGTCTCTCTGTGGGTATTGTAATGATATGCAACAGAGAACAATGAAGATGATGATGATGATGAGTTCTCTACGGGTATATTTTTTGTTCTTCGTTTGTTACGCTAGATTTTAAAAAATGGAAAGAGACGGAAGAAGGAGAAAAGAAAAGAAGAAAAAATGAAATATGAGAAGAAAAAAGAAAAGAAAAGAAAATGAAGAAAATGAAAGGAAAAAAGAAAAGAAAAAAAAGGTGTTTAGAAGATGATGATGATGACCAGAAAAAAAAACGCAAAAAATAGCGTGTAGAAGGAGCAGAAGAAGAAGAAAAAAAAGGTGTTTAGCTATTTCTTATCAGTTTGACAATAAGAAGCCATTAAGATTCAAAGTAGAATCGTAAATGAAAGGAATTTAGAAGCTTTTTTTTACTGCTGCAGTTAATGCTAATCACTTAGGGCATGCAAAAAGAAGGAGGAGGAAGAGGAGGAAAAGAAGAAGGAGAAGAAGAAGGAGGAGGAAGAGGAGGAGGAGGAATGTTAATGATAATGATAATAATACTGATAATGAAGATTATAGTAATGATAGGAAGAAGAAGAAGAAGAGTAGAAAGAGGAAGAGGAAAAGAAAGAGAAGAATGAGTCGGAGGAATGGTAATGATAATGATAATGAAAATGATAATAATGATAGGAAGAAGAAGAATAGAAGGAGGAGGAGGAAAAGAAGGAGAAGAGTGAGGAGCAGGAGGAGGAAGAGAAGAAGAAGTAGAAGAAAGAAAGAAACTATATATAGAGAAAAAAACGACAAAGAACAAAGAGAGAGAAAAAATACGAAGATGAAAAAGAAAAACAAGAAGAGAAACGAGAGGAATGATAATGAACATCCAAATAGGAATCGGAAAAAAAAGATCTAGAAGAACAAACAAACACTAGAACTGCAACTTGCCATGATAGTATGAATGGATTTAACCCGGTTATTTTATTTTATTTTCTTTTTTTCTTTTTTTTTTGAGTAATGAAAATATGCGGAACAATAAAGAGTGGGTAGGGGGAGGGGAGGGGGAGAGGGAAGGGAGGGAGGGAGAAAAAAAGGAGGGAGGAAGGGTGAAGGGGCAGGACGGAGTAAAGAGCTAGGGAGGGTAAGAGGGAGGCTGGAGGAGGGTAGGGAGGGAAAGAGGGAGAGAAGGAGATAAAGAGGGAGGGAGAAAGAGAGGGATGGCAATAGAGTGCAGAGGGACTTCAGGGAGGGAGGGAGACATGGATGGAGAGAGAGAGAGAAGAAGGAAGGGAGTGAGGAAGTAAAGAGGAGAAAAGAGGGAAGAAGACATGGAAAGAGAGAGAGGGAGAAAAGAAAAAAAGAGAGAGAAAGATGAAGGGAGGGAGGAAGACAAGGAGACAGAAGGAGGAAAGAAGAGAGGAAGACGAAAAGAGAGAGGAGGATTGGAGTGAGGGAGGGAGACAAGAGAAGGAGGAGGGGAGGGAGAAGGAGGACTGGAGTGAGGAAGGGAGGGAGACAAGAGAAGGAGGAATAGAGGGAGGGAGAAGCAGGACTGGAGTGAGGGAGGGAGGAGAAGGAGGACTGGAGTGAGGGTAGGGAGGGAGACAAGAGAAGGAGGAATAGAGGGAGGGAGGAGGAGGACTGGAGTGAGGGAGGGAGGGAGACAAGAGAAGGAGGGAGGGAGGGAGAAGGAGGACTGGAGTGAGGGAGGGAGGGAGACAAGAGAAGGAGGGAGGGAGGGAGGGAGGCAAGAGAAGGAGACTGGAGTGAGGGAGGGAGGGAGAAGGAGGACCAGGTGAGGGAGGGAGGGAGACAAGAGAAGGAGGAATAGAGGAGGAGAAGCAGGATCGGAGTGAGGGAGGGAGGAGAAGGAAGAATGGAGTGAGGGGGGAGGGAGAAGGAGGAATAGAGGGAGGGAGGGAGAAGGAGGACTGGAGTGAGGGAGGGAGGGAGACAAGAGAAGGAGGGAGGGAGGGAGAAGGAGGACTGGAGTGAGGGAGGGAGGGGGAAGGGAGAGAGGGCGCTCGAGCTGACCATAGCCACCTCGAGGGCAAGGGAGCAAGGGAGCCGAAGAGATAAAGTGGCCCAGTGTGGTCGAGTTTGCCGGGAACCATACAAGTTTTTCTAAAGCCTCGTTCTCGCGCTCTCTTGTTTGTTGTCTGTCTGTCTCTTCTTCCCTCCCTTTTCTTGTTTCTCTCACCCTTCTTCCCTCCCTTTCTCTGTTTCTCTCACCCTTCTTCCCTCCCTTTCTCTGTTTCTGTCTCCCTTTTTCCCTCCTTTTCATGCCCTCACTCTTCCTCTCTCTCTATTCTTCTCTATCTCTCTTCCTCTCACCATCTCCTCTCTCTCTCATGCTCTCTCTCTCTCTCTCTCTCTCTCTCTCTCTCTCTCTCTCTCTCTCTCTCTCTCTCTCTCTCTCTCTCTCTCTCTCTCCTCCGTTTTCATCCTATCCCACCTCCCTCCCTGTCACCTCTTTTTCTGACCCTCCTTCCTCCTTCCTGTATCATTCTCCCTCCTCCCTGTCTCCTTCTTCCCCTCCTCTCTCCCTCTTCCTCCCTTCCTCCCTTCTTTCAGCTCCATCCTTCCTCCCTCTTTCCCCCTTTCTCACTCTTTCCCTCTCTTCCTCCCTCTTTCCCCTCTCTCCTTCTTCCTCCCTTCCCCCATCTCTCACTTCATCCCTCCCTCCTCCATCCTCCCTCCCTGTCCCCCTCTCTCCCCTTCTCTCCCTTCCTCCTCCCTTCCTCCCTCCTTCCTCCCCGTCCCCCACTCTCCCTCTCTTCCTTCCTTCCTCCCTTCCTCCCTCCCTCCGTCCCCCTCTTTCCCTCTTCCCTCTTCCTCCAGTTCCTCCCTCCTCCTCCTCCCCTTTCTTCCTCCCTCCTCCCTGTCCTCCTCTTCTTTCCCCTCTTCTCCATCTTCCTCCCTTCCTCCCTCCTTCCCTTCCTCCCTCCCTCGTCCCCCTCTTTCCCCTTCTCTCCATCCTCCTCCCCGTCTCCCTCTTTCTCCCTCCTCCTCCCCGTCTCCCTCTTCCTCCCTTCTCCTCCCCGTCTCCCTCTTACTCCCTCCTTCTCCCTCCCCCTCCCTCTCCCACCCACCCACCTGCATTCCACGGACTGCACGGCGGCGCACACCAAGCAGGGAAGGAACCTCTGAAGATTTTATAATAAGTTGAGGTGTCGCTTGTGTAGAACCTTAGGCTGTGTCTTTGGTGGTTTATCTATCTATATATTTATTTATCTACTTTTATTTATGTGTATCTATCTGTCAGGTTGTATATCTGTTTATCTGTTTATTTGTCTGTCTTTATATATGTCTATCTGTCTATTAGGTTGTATATCATTTTTTTTGTGTATCTATTAATTCATTTACCTATCTGTCTGTCTATCTGACTATCTATCTATCTCTACATCTATCCGTTTATCTATCCATCTACCTACTCAATCCTTCCTTTATTCCCAATAAAAAATAAATAAACGGTAATGATAAATAGATAAATGAGAATAAGAAATAAACAAAAAGGTAAAAATAATGATAATGAATAGATAAATGATTGAAAATTAGAAAATAATCTTGAAAAATCGTATTCCAATGCAACGCGCATGTGCATAAGTACCTTCGGAGGAGGAGAAGGAGAAGAAGAAGAAGAAGAAGAAGAAGAAGAAGAAGAAGAAGAAGAAGAAGAAGAAGAAGAAGAAGAAGAAGAAGAAGAAGGA